>NW_024043002.1:0-38315 GCF_014851395.1 Micropterus salmoides | reverse complement strand
GGGATGAAGTTGCAGAGCTTTCCCATCAGTAATAAGAATGTAGCTGTTGAATAATATTTTACATGCCCATGTCTCTGTCAGTGAGTTAATAGTTAATGTGTGTGTATCTGTCTCTCTGTTTTTTCCCCCCAAAAGTTTCCTGCCACAAGAACTTCAGAGGCAGTGAGTATTTATGGCATTCTGACATAAAGACAATGAATAGATGTAAACTAGTAGCCTAACTAAACCATAACTGAGACTAGAAAATATTTTTTTGTTAATTACCTTTCAAGACCACCGTGTCCGCGTCTTTAACGTTAAACAAGATAACCCTCTTTCTGTGTTTTTCTTCAGGTGTAAATTGCATGCTTCATGTCGTCTTCAGTCAAGGTAAAGAACTTCTGTGCATACATGTTTTAGTGCGTGTGTCTGGCTGTAACAATAGCCAGTTACGGTCAGTGCTGCTGTGCACCCCATGTGTGTAACGTTCAGTATGACCAGCAGAAAATCTGACATTTGTTACTGTTCACCAGTCATGGCCGGTGCTGAAAATGGCCAATTCTGGTCCCAGCCGATCGATCGGTGCATCTCTGAAAATGTGTGCCTATGATGAGTCCCATCATGTCCATTTATTGTCTGGACTGGGCCCCACAGAGTTTGCATTTGGAGTTTTATTTTGTGCAAGCATACACTAACAAATGTTCACATGCGACGTGGTATCTCTTATTAGCTATAGTTTATAAACACTATTGTTTTCATTTATCAAACACAATAAATAGTTATAAATAAATAAATTTCACTCTCACTTTTGCTACTTTTACTTGCTGACATCAAACTTGGAGATGAAAGAACACAAGCTTACCAGGCAAGGTTGAACATTACCTGATTGGGCAAGTGTGTCAAATATGTACTTGCACAAAGTAAATTTTTTATTTATAAGCAGTTATCAAATAACAGGACTTAAGTTAATAATTGTGGAGCTGCATGATTAAATTAGTCACAATTTCAATTGCGAAGTCAACCTGTGCGATTACATAACTACAAATGTGATTTAACTAAACAAAAAAGTGTGTGCTGCAACTACAACCTAACCTTCGCTAAGCCACACCCTGAATACTGGGCTGGCCAATCACAGCGCAGTATAGGACTCGCTCTAACCATAGACTGTATTTAAGAAATGGACTTTCTCCCATGACTCCTCTGGATCATCCAAATGGTCATTGGCAAACTGAAGACGGGCCTTGACATGTGCTGGTTTAAGCAGGGGAACCTTCCGTGGCATGCATGATTTCAAACCATGACGTCTTACTGTATTACCAACAGTAACCTTGGAAACGGTGGTCCCAGCTCTTTTCAGGTCATTGACCAGCTCCTCCCGTGTAGTTCTGGGCTGATTTCTCACCTTTCTTAGGATCATTGAGACCCCACGAGGTGAGATCTTGCGTGGAGCCCCAGTCCGAGGGAGATTGACAGTCATGTTTAGCTTCTTCCATTTTCTAATGATTGCACCAACAGTGGACCTTTTTTCAACAAGCTACTTGGCAATTTCCCCGTAGCCCTTTCCAGCCTTGTGGAGGTGTACAATTTTGTCTCTAGTGTCTTTGGACAGCTCTTTGGTCTTGGCCATGTTAGTAGTTGGATTCTTACTGATTGTATGGGGTGGACAGGTGTCTTTATGCAGCTAACGACCTCAAACAGGTGCCTCTAATTTAGGATAATAAATGGAGTGGAGGTGGACATTTTGAAGGCAGACTAACAGGTCTTTGAGAGTCAGAATTCTAGCTGATAGACAGGTGTTCAAATACTTATTTGCAGCTGTATCATACAAATAAATAGTTAAAAAATCATACATTGTGATTTCTGGATTTTTTTTTTTAGATTATGTCTCTCACAGTGGACATGCACCTACGATGACAATTTCAGACCCCTCCATGATTTCTAAGTGGGAGGACTTGCAAAATAGCAGGGTGTTCAAATACTTATTTTCCTCACTGTAACTTTGTCTAGAGAACAACAGTTTTAAAACTAAATGTACTCACCAGAGAAAGTTAACAGCCAACTCCTAATACGCTTTTTCAACAGTGCTGGTTAAATTTACACAGAGCCGAGTGTACGAGTTGGCACTAGCCTGATTGACAGGTCACCATGGTAATGTCAATCATAGATAATCCAGCCCTGAAACATACTCTGCTTTCTGGTCTATTTTAAAACAAATGGGACCATAATTTACTAAATGAACATCATGCTGTGTTGAAGAAGACTTGAAACTAGCGACTGAGACCATAAACTCATCAGGAAAGTATTTACTGGGGTAATTATTCAGCTGAGAAGTTGAAACATTTTCTGCAGATTAATTCAATGATTATTCAACTAATCGGTTAGTCTATAAAATGTCAAGAAATTGTGAAAAATGTTCATCACAATTTTCCAGCGCACATAGTGACGTCTTCACATTGTTTCTTTTATCCAACCAATAGTCCAAAACCCAAAGACTTTTCATTTACAACCATAAATGACAAAAAATAGCAGCAACTCCTTACATTTAACAAGATAAAACACAAATTTTTCACATTTTTGCTTTAAAAATGGCTGAAATGATTATCAAAATAGTTGTCGATTCATTTTCTTTTGCCAGACTAACCGTTGCAGCTCTACAGTGTATCGCAATCACAATGTTGTCCACAATAATCGGAGTATATTTTGTTTGTTTTACATATTTATGATACGCCAGAGATGTCACATTTGGCCCAAAACCGTTACGCACAATATGTGTAGTTACCTGTTTGAGCATTTTTTACATTCCCTTTTCTAACACTAATAAATGCTAGCAATCATAAGAAACCTGCTTCCATTGTTTTTAGATCAAGCATTGGAACAAGGTTTACAGATGGAGAACAGGCGACCAACAGAGAAAAAAAGTCCATCACTAGTAAGTATCAACTTCAATATATAGGACAAGCTATCACATATTATAAGGTCCCATGTTACGCAAAATGCACTTTTTCATGTCTTTTCAACATAAATGTTTCTCTGATGTTTTTTATTTTTAAAATGGATTAATCTAGTGATTATTCTAAAGATAATTCTTTTATAACTCAATTAATAAAACATCTAATATAAGTTACTCATAAAAGCATACTAGAAAAATGATAGTAGCATATTTTAAAATTAATCTAATTTACAAGTCTGATGTATTACTATATCAATAATAACAAACCCCATTTGTCGGATGTCTGATCACAAAAATACTGGACCTCAAATTCAAAAGGATTGCTGTGACACGGATAAATTTAAACAATGTATGTCAACCCTTTCCCAGAACGGGTGAGTCAGTATTTTTCTGACATATTTGACTAAAAATTTTAAATATTTCTGACTAGGGGTGTGCAATATGTTTCATCTCTGATAATAAATCGTACATTTTAAAAGCACATTTGTTGGGTCTCTGTCTAAAATACATGCAGACTTTAAATGGTCGAAGGCGATGTCGTTAAAGCTACATTCACAGTGCAAGCTTTAATGCTCAATTTGGATTTATTTTTTTAATTGACTGTTCATAATTTTTTTAATATGACCCCTATCAGACCTCAATGTGAACATGGCCTAAAAGTGACCCGCAGCGCAAAAAAATAATTTGACCTCACACACAGTACATAGTACAGAAGTAAACATGGAGGAAGTTAGTGTCTACAGTTTTATTTGATTGATGTGTAAGAAAGTGAATTGGTGAGCAAATGATAATGATGTCAGGGTTCGTGTGGTGAAGCAGGTAGTAGGTTGGAGGACCCAAATGCAGAGAGAGAGAGAGAGAGAGAGAGAGAGAGAGAGAGAGACTTGACATGACAAGCAGACCTGGGGCAGAGTGAATAAGCGACAACACAGAAACGCACACGTTACAAAATATCAGAACACAGAACTAGAACACAGTACAGAGCTTAACAGAGAACACAAGACCAGGAGTAAACACTAAAGACATGAGACACAAGACTAAGAACATGACATGGAATCAAAGACCAACTAAATAACAGATAATGAACTGACCAAACAATAACTCAGAGAAACTCAAAACACAACAGACTATATAGCAGATACTGGACACTAGACAGAACCCAAAACTCAACATACTATAAGGCAGATACTAAACTCAAAAGTGCAACACAAAGAATGGCCGACCGGCAGAGCGTGACAAATGAGGGCCAGA
Organism: Micropterus salmoides; assembly: GCF_014851395.1. Classification (NCBI taxonomy): domain Eukaryota; kingdom Metazoa; phylum Chordata; class Actinopteri; order Centrarchiformes; family Centrarchidae; genus Micropterus; species Micropterus salmoides. The sequence continues at coordinate 34,135 of NW_024043002.1, read as the reverse complement.
AGAATTTTTATTTATTTATTTATTTATTAAAATTATTAAAATGATGGCTTTTTGTGGAGCGATTAATTCTACTCAATATTTCCGCTAGCTCAGAATTGTGACGACAGACGCTTGAGGTGACGTCTGAGTCGCATTAATTCTGACTGTCCAGACTGATGTTGCATTTCAAAATATTTGACCTGGATCTCATATGGACTACAAATCCGAACTGAAAAAGATCAGATTCTATGTCACTGTTCATCACAAATTCATCAGATCTGAGTCACATATGAGCAAAAAACATCTGAATGGGTCACTTTGGCCTGTAGTCCGAACACAGCCTGTCCTCTAGGGGAATTCCTGCTTTAACTGGGCACAACACATAGATTCTTGCTCCTTGGCAGGCTTTCAGAAGTTGGCCAATCAGAAGAAAGTGGGCTTTTAGGGAGAGGAGCCTTAAAGAGACAGGAGCTAAAACGTAATGTTCAGACTAGGGCTGAATAATTTTGGAAAATAATCTAATTGCAATTTTTCAATATGTTTTTCAAAATTGTTTTTTAAGCTCTTTATCTTCTGTATTATTCAAAACAAACAAGCAATAAATTATGATATTGTATGACGCAACACAATATTAGATAAAGATTAGATAAAACTACACTGTTCTTTCCTGTAGGCCGGGCTTATATGTTATGATGAAATTAGGTAATGCTTGAATTGCATGAATTATCTTCCAACGAAAAAAAACAAGTGACGCCTGTTGTGTTTACTAGACAAGCTTAGAGATTCTCAGACAACACCGGAGTTATTGAACATTTAATAACTAGTAGGGCTGAATGATTAATTGCATTTGCAATATTATTGCGATGTGAATAAACAAGATTGCTGCGCTCTGGTCTCATGACACCCAGGAGTAAAAAATCAACTTTGCACGTTAAGCTGTACCTTGACGGCTTTAAGCTTGACAGAAGCTGATCCTACAAAAAGTTAGTGTCACATAGGGAATAAAAGTAGCACCCGCCACCCAATGGTATCTTGGTGGTGGGTGAAATCGTCGGGCCATCCGTTGCTTTTATGGACAGAAAAATGCACAACAGAAAGACACGCGTAGTAAGGTAAGGGTATTGTGGCTCAGTCAGCTCAGGAACCAAACTCACAAGTCTGAAAGAGGCCCAGTCCATCCTGAGTTACAGCCTGGTTACAGCCGGTGCTGCTCACCAGCATCGGAGGCTGCAGGGGAGGAGGTGTACTCTGGTGTTGTCGGAGAATTACTAAGCTTGTCTATTAAACACGAGGTGACACTTGGTTTTATTTTCATTGGCCAACTTTTGAACTGAACCTCAACCTGAACCTTTTTTTTTTGCTTACTGCAATATAGAAAGATGGACTCCTAGTAGTTTTGAACTGAGATAAGGACTCATTAATTGGTGAACTGTGGGTTTTGTAATAAGTGCTTACTGTATAACACACTGTGGTGAACTTTTCTTGTCGTCTATAGGAAGGCCTACCTGATGATATTATGTTATTTCACAATTTAACAAAGTTAGGCAGGAAGAGTAAGATGATGTATGAGTATCTTCCATCATAAAACATACAAACCCACTATTATTTAAGGTATTACATAGATGTAAAACTAACATAATAAACATTCTGGTAGATCATAAAAGGACAATATATAAGCTAAAATAACTTAAATGAAAATGTAAAAGTATTGGCATAATATGTAAATAGCTGTAAATTTATCATTTCTACCCTTTATTTAAATTAGGATATTTTACTATAATTTTACGGTTTTTGGCAGCCGCAACTGCCAGTCATTAGACCGTATTTTTACGATTTTTTTTTTACAGTGTAGCAAAACATGTTGAAGGTGTGTTAGTCGAAGCGCCCAGAGAAGGTATATAAACGCTGAGTTTCCCTCTCAACTACACCCTGCTACCTGCTACTGCTGCAAGTGGAACTCATCTGATCATCACAACAAGGTACGACTCTATAGAAATAAGTTTTCATCTGTTCATTATTATTTTTAGTGTTCACTTCCAGGGAAATCCCCTTTTCATGCAGTTCTTTATAATTCCTTGTTTCGGTAAAAATTCCTAAAAATTTTCATTTATCTTATCTCTATCTTATATTTATCCTGTATCACAAAATCGCATTGCTGTAGTAAACACTTTTGAAACTGTATTTTAAGTTTGTAACTAGAATTCACATGCTTATCTATGGTACATTACTTAATATACTGTGTTTACACAGATGGCATCAGCTCTTCATTTCATTGCGGTCATCTGTTTGACCAGTGGACTGTGTATTGGAGCCAATGTAAGTAATAAAATATTAATCTAAAAATAGTTTGCTGTTACTGCAATAAAAGGAAGTGAACCTGTATTTCTTTAATTCAAATCTAAAGTTAAAATAGTTAAATAGAAGTAAAGTTAAAATTAAGGTCAATACTGAATATATGTGTGTCTTCACAGGCATCAAGTGAAACAGAATCAGGTTAGTGTTTCTCAGAGTGGTGGAGGTGAAAAACTGTAGCTGCACTTGATCCTAAGATTGCTCGTTACTTAACTGTTTCTAATTTGTCCATAAATGTTGTGCTGAGGATCAATATTCTCAGACCTCCACTGGCTTTGGACCATTGGAGGCTTTTTGCATGATTGTCCTTCTAATCATCTACAATTGTGTTATAGATCATTGCTATAAAACCTGCCCTGACGGTTGGACTGTGTTTGGCCAACAATGTTACATGTTCCACAACAGTGAACAGCAGTGGGCTGATGCAGAGGTACGTTTTCAGTTATAACTGCCACACTGTAAATTTGTGATCACTCAGTTAGTAATGGTCCTCGTATGGAGGTTATTGAATTTACACGGGATCCATTGTTCCGTTGTCTCTGTTGGTACACACAGTTCAAGCATGTTCACATAGTTGTGTTAGGACTTCTCACCTCATCTCTGAGTAATTTTTTTTTTGTCTCTTTCTTCAGCGTTTGTGCACGTCTCTCGGTGGGAATCTGGCTTCCCTTCGAACCACAGCTGAGTACAAGTTCATCAGAGAGATGATTCGTAAAGTGACTGGTGTAGATAAAGACGCTTGGGTTGGAGGCTACGATGCAGCAAAGGTGAGCCTTTTAACAAAAAACAGGATCTGATTTAGCTGTCCCCTCTGTGTGCCTGATATTGAATATATACTGTAATTTGTAATGTAACTTTTTGTAATCTGACCAGTGTGATGTGGACTGTTCTTAACAGGACATAACTTTAACTAACCCTTCATAAAAAGCACCAGCTGAAACATGATTGAAAAAAATCCAACCAAATGTATAAACTCTCTGGGTGTGCGTTGAGTTAAAGGCTAAAAAACTCTAGCGCTAGCTAAATGATAATGAATAGAACTGTGGAGTTCAAACCATTAAAAAATAAACATTTAAACTGGAAAAACTAACTTATTGTTACTGATCCATGATCAGTTTTCATGGTTTTTTCTTTTACCAAAATAGTTGCTGCTGAAACATGCTCACAGCAACATCTGTGGATTATCTTCAGTAACATGGACATGATTTCTGAAAAAAGGTTTTTGCAAAAAGTCATTTTTGTTTTTAGCATCACAAACAAAATTATACATGAGCAGTGGACATTTCTTCACAATTAGCATGGATAGATGCCACTAGGGGTGAAATAATTTATTTTGTGATTGGCGTGAATTGACACTTAAATACCTCCTTTTCCAGGAGGGTGTGTGGCTGTGGAGTGATGGTTCAAAGTACAACTTCAAAGGCTGGGCTGCAGGGGAACCCAACAACGCTGGTGGAAGAGAAAGCTGTATGGAGATTAACTTTACAGGTACAACTTAATTATCTGACTCATGTTGGATGACCCTCATTGTTGGATGTTTACTTTTCTTACTCTCTGTTTTTCAGTATGTGCTTTCATTTGCAACCATGAATCATGTTATAACGCAGGTTTCTGAGGGTGCTATATGAAGAGAGTCTTACTTAATGTAAATGCAAACAATATCATTGTGAGAACTTTTCATCTGAGCCCTCTAATGTGCAATTATTGTTTCTTTAAAAAAAATCTGTCTTCAGGAAAAGATTATGTCAACGATGCCAACTGTGATATCAACAAATCCATTGTTTGTGGCATGCGCCTGTGAAGATCTACGCCAGGTGCTGACACTTCCCCAATGATGATGTCACAACCCCACTGATGTCACAGTTCTGATAAATTTCAGTTGAATCAATAAACAAATATATCATGTTCAGCTATCTGTCTCACCTCTTTAGTTTGCTATCTCATGCACCGCCGAAGCTCCCTTCACTCTACTCTTAAAATTTGATATCAGAATGATCCATATTTAGAGCATGTACTCAGAGAAGCAACACAAGACAATGACACTGTGACAGAACAACTTCAAAGTAAAATTGGGAGTCAATAAGTCAACTCATTTTATGAAAAGTTTTTCATTAATACTTTGATTAAAAACCAAAGAGGCATCTTATAAACACTACAGTAGTAGAGAACAGATTTCAATAGTAAACTCTTTGTTTAGCATACAAATGCAAAGTATAGTAATCATAGTAAACCTGTCAGTTTCCATTTGAGCATTCACACCTGAAAGTCCGCACCAAGGTCAGAACCAAAGTTTTGATACATTTTGTCACATTTGGTTAGTTTTGGTTTGGTTTTATACTGCAATAATGTGAGCGCACTAAAGACCTTTACGGGACAGACTTGCGTCCTGTCGACATCGTCTATGTGGGCTGCGTCTCCCAATACTTGACACTGGTTTAAAAACAGTTCCACAGGTAGCTTTAAAAAGAATGAATGAATGAGGGAGGAACAGATGGATATCATTGCCTCTATATTGTTATTATTATGTCATGAGGCTACTACCTGCAGCACCAACGAGCCTATAGCCAACTTGAGGCTCGTTCAAATTTGTTAAATAAATTTCCTTTTTCTGCAAACATTACATCTTCACCAGCAGGAAAGGAGGAAAAGGCTGCAAGCAATCCTTCTGCACCTCGGTTTGAGACGAGACCAAAGCCATGCTTCTACAGAGGCTTTCTGTTTCAAAATATGAGCTGTGACCGGAGATTTATAATTGTGTCCTTATTTCAGTGTATTTCCCCGTGCATTTTTTATTGCCGGTTCACATGGGAATCATGTAAACCATGTAAATAGTCTGAAAGTCCGGACCATCCAAAAAATATGGCAAAAACCATAAAATTATAGTAAAATATCCTAATTTAAATAAAGGGTAGAAATGATAAATTTATAGCTATTTACATATTATGCCAATACTTTTACATTTTCATTTAAGTTATTCTTATATATTGTCCTTTTATGATCTACCAGAATGTCTATGATGTTAGTTTTACATGTATGTAATACCTTAAATAATAGTGGGTTTGTCTGTAATTTTGGTTCGGATAAAACTGAAAAATCTAAAGGTTCGGACCAAACAACGTAAATGTGAAAGCCCCCTTATGCTCAATGTGAATGGGTGAATGTGATCTAATGTAAAATTCAATTGAATTGAATTGAATTTTATTTATATAGTGCCAAATCACAACAACAGTTATCCCTATAAAAAAACACACCATTTACCATATATATAGATTTTGCTCATGGATAGTGACATTAGTGTCTGAATGAGCACTTAAGAGATCTAATAATAAATACACACACACACACACACACTCATATATAGTATATATATGTGTATGTATGTGTGGCCGGTCTGGTTGTATTGTTTAGCCAGCTCCTGATTTCTCAGCAAAAACAAAGGCAGTGCAGAGATGCACCACAGAAATATGTTGTCAATATTCAAAAGCCATAACATTCATCCAATTTTGCAATCGTTGCTCATATTCCAAAATGAGAAACCACGAGCAGACCAACCATATATATATATATATATATATATCTAAAGTGCTCATTCAGACAGTAACGTCACTATCCATGAGCAAATATATGGTAAATGGTCTGTGTTGTGTAGCACCTTTCTAGTCTTACGACCACTCGTAGCGCTTTAATACCACATCACATTCACCCCTTCACAAACATTCACACTGAGCCTAAGTGCTCAACAAAGAGTTTACTATTGAAATGTTCTATACTATTGTAGTGTTTATAAGATGTCTCTAAGGTTTTTAATCAAGTCATTGTCTTGTTTTGCTTCTCTGTATCTCACATCCCAAACTAGTTGAGTATATGCTCTACATATGGGGTTTATTTTGAGTAGAGAGAGGGGAGCTTCGGTGGTGGCATGAGATAGCAATTTAAAGAAGTGAGACAGATAGCTGAACATGATATATTTGTTTATTGATTCAACTGAAATAAATCAGAACTATGACATCATCAGTGGGGTTGTGACATCATTGGGGATGTGTCATGCCTGGCGTCGGGCGTAGATCTTTACAGGTGCACCCCACAAACAAAAGGTTTGTTGATATCACAGTTGGCATCGTTGACATAATCTCTTTCTGAGGACAGATTTTTTTTAAAGAATCAATAATTGCACATTAGAGGCCTCAGATACAAAGTTCTCATAATGAAATTGTTTGCATTTTCTCAATTAAGCATGTAAAACTGTCTTCATATAACACTCAATTTATTATAACATGATTCATGGTTGCAAATGAAAGCACATACTGAAAAACAGAGAGTAAGAAAAGTAAACATCCAACAATGAAGGGAAAGGCCAACAATAAAAGTTAATCTCCATACAGTTCTCTCTTCCACCAGCGTTGTTGGGTTCCCCTGCAGCCCAGCCTTTGAAGTCATACTTTGAACCATCACTCCACAGCCACACACCCTCCTGAAACAAAAGGTTTTAAGAGAGTTTATACATTTGCTTAGATTTATTTCAATCATGTTTTAGCTGGTGCTTTTTATGAAGGGTTAGTTAAAGTTATGTCTTGTTAAGAACAGTCCACATCACACTGGTCAGATTACAAAAAGGTAGATTACAAACAGAATATTTTCAATATCAGGCACACAGGGGACAGCTAAATCAGATCCTGTTTTTTGTTAAAAGGCTCACCTTTGCTGCATCGTAGCCTCCAACCCAAGCGTCTTTATCTACACCAGTCACTTTATGAATCATCTTTCTGATGAACTTGTACTCGTCTGCGGTTTGAAGGGAAGCCAGATTCCCACCGAGAGAAGTGCACAAACGCTGAAGAAAGAGACAAAGTGAGAAACAAAAGTGACAGAAAGAAAGAAAATTACAAACAGGGATGAGGTGAGAAGTCCTAACACGACCATGTGAACATGCTTGAACTGTGTGTACCAACAGAGTGGACAACAGAACAATGGATCCTGTGAAAATTCAATAACCTTCATATGGGAACTTCTACTGCTAACTGAGTGATCACAAATTTACAGTGTGGCTGTTATAACTGAAAACGTACCTCTGCATCAGCCCACTGCTGTTCACTGTTGTGGAACATGTAACATTGTTGGCCAAACACAGTCCAACCGTCAGGGCAGGTTTTATAGCAATGATCTATAACACAATTGTAGATGATTAGAAGGACAATCATGCAAAAAGCCTCTGGTGGTCCAAAGTCAGTGGAGGTCTGAGAATATTGATCCTCAACACAACATTTATGGACACATTAGAAAAAGGTAAGTAAGAAGAAATTTTAGGATCAAGTGCAGCTACAGTATTTCACCTCCACCACTCTGAGAAACACTAACCTGATTCTGTTTCACTTGATGCCTGTGAAGATACAGAAATATTCAATATTGAAGTCATCTTGGATTTGTCTCTACTTGCAACTTTAGATTTGAATTCAAAAATACAGGTGACAGGACGTTGCATTTTATTTCAAAAATCAAAATGTGTTTGTTCACTTCCTTTTATTGCAAATATTCTTAAAACGTTCAGTTTTATTAATGTTGAAAACATAATGTTGGACTGTAGAGCTCTTGAAAGACCGGTTTTAGTTAGTTATTTTAAGTTTAGGTGTTATTATTAAATTTATATTTATTACTTACATTGGCTCCAATACACAGCCCACTGGTCAAACAGATGACCGCAATGAAATGAAGAGCTGATGCCATCTGTGTAGACAGTATGTTAATGAAGTAATACACTGTAGATAAGTATATGCATTATTTTAATGTGAATGTTAATTACAACATAAAAATGACAGCAATGCTATTTGGTGATACAGGAAGATAAAATAACAAAAGTAATTTTACAGAAACAAGGAATTATAAAGAACTGCATGAAAAGGGGTTTTTACCTGGAAGTGAACACTAAAAATAATTAAAGCTGCAAGCAGCGTTGGGCGGGCCCTCGCACTTGTAGCGCGTCCGCGCGTGAGCCGGCCGAGTTGCACATTCTGGAGCTCTGCCGGTGCGGCTGTGAATTTGTTACGCGGTTCCGACGCCGCATGAAGGTGCTATATGTCACTTCCTGTGTCCCTATGTGGAGCTACATAGCACTTGCCGCTATGAATATAAATCGGTATTGGCGTGTAGATGTCTGCGGGGTGGGAGAGTTATCAAGCACGTAAAGTTTGTTTCAGATGTGACCATGTACACTGAACAATAATGTACACAAACAATAAAATAAATTCCTTTTATATTTCCCTGCCTTGTTGTTTATGTGTACATACAGAGGAAGAATGTGAGAACAACACACATTTCATCGTACTGTGTTTCTGCTCCAGCCTGCCTAAAAGAAAAGCGTTTTTGGGATTAAATGGACTTTATAAGCTGCTGCAGTGCAGGATGAACTCAGAATAGACCCATTTCTCACCTTGTTATTCTAAACCATGCAACGAAGAAGAAGAAATGCATAATAAATCCTGGGACAAAATCTGTCCACAAATACTGTACAGCATGTAGTCTAATGAACAAGACTTGTGTTATAGCTGACTTGGGCAGTGAAATGTTTAATTTTTTTAATTCATGTGGTCATAGTTGTCCACAACTCAAATCAGAATATAAGAAGAAATGTTTTATACCACCTCAAGAAGGCTTCCTATCAGAAAGGTAGGAAGGTATTTCAAATGTACAACTGCAGTACTTAAATCTAAGTAAAGTAATTTCCCTGACATTACTGTGTTACGCATGTAACAGGTTTTATACTTCCTGTGAGTATAATCCAATCAATCTTATTTTCATACTGTATATCCGTTGTGTAATTTGATAAATTGTGTTGTATGTGGTGCTCGCATCGGGTACTACTGAGACTTCATTGCCCTCTTCAGAGAAGACTCTGACTGCAACATGCGTCTTTGTAAAGAGAGAAACAGACAGAAAAAGTCTCTAACTCTGCCTGTCAGCTCGCTCTGCTCCGTTAAAACTGAATTTACCATACAGAATTGAATACGAGTGCACTCCAGATTTAGCTGCAGCCAGCTGACCGTGTGCTTCTCCCTATACCGCAGTTCTGTGTCCATGCATGCAGCAAACTGAAAGCACTGTCTGTCGGAGCGTCTACGTGAAAAGAGAAGGAAGACATTGCTGGTAGTATTGTCTTCAGAGTTGTTAAACACCTCAGCGCACTGAAGGAAGCCATCTGACTGTGTGAGGGGCAAGATCGTTGATGTCTGCAGGCAGAGTAGGAGCTCTCCTGTCTGACTGGTCCACCAATAGCAGAGAAGATGACCCCTTGAGACACAGCCCCTCCTCATTTGCATAATGAGGCAGAAATGCATACAAAAATTTAAAAAAGACAGGCAGAAATAAATACCATGGGTGAAAATAAATAAGGTAAATAAATACAAAGGAAGAATAAAACAGACAAAAATATTAAAACACACACATAAATAAATACATTAAAAAATTAGTAATAAATAAAGTTGAATAAACAAATAAGGTAATTATAACAAAGGTGAATAAGTAAAGGCACTAATTAAAATATATACATTTATGTCTCCTTGTATAATTTAATTACTACCTACATTTATTTATTTACTTTATTTTTTTGTGTATTTAATTGGATGCTTATTTATTTATTGAGCATTTATTTATTTCTGTATTTATTTCTGACTGTGTCAGGATCGGTCCTCCATAACGGGGTGGGAGAGTTATCAAGCACGTAAAGTTTGGTTCAGATGTGAGCATGTACACTGAAGTTACAACAACTTCCTGTGTCATGGCGAAGACTTGATCTCTGACGCCACGCCACGGACACACCCATTGACGAAAACTCGCAAATAGCACAACTTTTCATCTTCAATGCCTTTAGAAGGCACAGCACAAATTTGAAGTCGGTCGGACTAAATCCCTAGGAGGAGTTCGTTAAAGTACGAAGTGTGTAAATCATCCAAAATTTGACGTAAAATTCAAAATGGCCTACTTCCTGTTGATTTAGGGCATCGCTCCAAGAGGCTTTTTTGTGCGTCTGGACAAGATACACGTACCACAGAAAATTTGTGCACGTAGGTAAAACGTGCGGCGGGGGCTGCTTCGTTAAAAGTCACTTCCTGTTGCCAGCAGGTGGCGCTATGACTGTCTGTGAATGTCAGCATGTACATGTGTTCAGGGCGGGACTCTCATCCTACATGTACAGTTTGGTCCAGATGTGAGCATGTACACTGAAGTTACGACAACTTCCGTGTCATGGCGAAGAGTTGATCTTTGACGCCACGCCACGGACACGCCCATTGACGAAAACTTGCAAATAGCACAACTTTTCATCTTCAATGCCTTTAGAAGGCACAGCACAAATTTGAGGTCGGTCGGACTAAATCCCTAGGAGGAGTTCGTTAAAGTACGAAGTGTGTAAATCATCCAAAATTTGACGTAAAATTCAAAATGGCCGACTTCCTGTTGGGTTTAGGCTATGGCTCCAAGAGACTTTTTGTGTGTCTGGACAAGATACACGTACCACAGAAAATTCGTGCACGTAGGTAAAACGTGCGGCGGGGGCTGCTTCGTTAAAAGTCACTTCCTGTTGCCAGCAGGTGGCGCTATGACTGTGGGTGAATGTCAGCATGTACATGTGTTCAGGGCGGGACTCTCATCCTACATGTACAGTTTGGTCCAGATGTGAGCATGTACACTGAAGTTACGACAACTTCCGTGTCATGGCGAAGAGCTGATCTTTGACGCCACGCCACGGACACGCCCATTGACGAAAACTGGCAAATAGCACAACTTTTCATCTTCAATGCCTTTAGAAGGCACAGCACAAATTTGAGGTCGGTCGGACTAAATCCCTAGGAGGAGTTCGTTAAAGTACGAAGTGTGTAAATCATCCAAAATTTGACGTAAAATTCAAAATGGCCGACTTCCTGTTGGGTTTAGGCTATGGCTCCAAGAGACTTTTTTGTGCGTCTGGACAAGATACACGTACCACAGAAAATTCGTGCACGTAGGTGAAACGTGCGGCGGGGGCTGCTTCGTTAAAGGTCACTTTCTGTTGCCAGCAGGTGGCGCTATGACTGTGGGTGAATGTCGGCATGTACATGTGTTCAGGGCGGGACTCTCATCCTACATGTACAGTTTGGTCCGGATGTGAGCATGTACACTGAAGTTACAACAACTTCCTGTTTCATTGCGAATCATCGACGCCACGGACACGCCCATTGACGAAAACGCGCAAATAGCACAACTGTTCATCGTCAATGCCTTTAGAAGGCACAGCAGAAATTTGACGTCGATCCGACTAAATCCCTAGGAGGAGTTCGTTAAAGTACGAAGTGTGTAAATCATCCAAAAATGGCCGTAAAATTCAAAATGGCCGACTTCCTGTTGACTTTAGGCTATGGGTTCTTGAGGCTTTTTTGTGCGTCTTGATACGATACATGTCCCCAGAAAATTTCGTACATGTAGGTTGAACGTGAACGAGGGGCTAATCATTTCCAATTTTCTAGGTGGCGCTAGCGAGTCATTTTGCCACGCCCATGTGCGAAACTTGTAGAATACGAAATTTTTCACCGGTTCTGACATGTTTGCAAATTTTGGTGAGTTTTCGAGTATGTTTAGGCCATGTCATTTGGGCCTACTTTGCAGAAAAAAAAAAAATATATATATATATATATATATATAATCCGAGCAAATTCAATAGGGACCTCGCACGGTCGTGCTCGGGCCCTAAATATAATCCGAGCAATTTCAATAGGGACCTCGCACGGTCGTGCTCGGGCCCTAATAATCCGAGCAAATTCAATAGGGACCTCGCACGGTCGTGCTCGGGCCCTAATAATGAACAGATGATAACTCGTTTCTATAGATAAGAGTCGTACCTTGTTGTGATGATCAGATGAGTTCCACTTGCAGCAGTAGCAGGTAGCAGGGTGTAGTTGAGAGGGAAACCCAGCGTTTATATACCTTCTTCGGGCGCTTCGACTAACACACCTGAAACATGTTTTTCTATGATCATATGATATTGTTTGACTAAAAAAAATGTTTAGTAAAAAACATGTGTAATCTGTTATGTACATAGCCCTATAGCTATCACCTACAGCATGTACTTCAGAAATTCAAACAGGGGTCTGTGGAGTGATGCTACCCTGTGGGTATTTGCAGTTTATCATGGTTAAACCTCACAGTCCAGTGCAATCTACTAAGAGTTACAAACAAGGACTATCTGGAAATTAAGCACACATCATTGAATGGCATTGTTTTAGACTCAAAAATCTCATCATCAAATCATCAACAACTAACCTCATAAACCCACCATGTTTTCCCAAACTCAGATGATTTGAAAGCAGATACATTTTTTAAAAAGCTAAAAAAAGCTAATCTCATAGGGCTCCAAGATTGCTATACATTCTACTTCAGTAAAACCCTTTGCGGTGCTTTATAATGATGACTTTAACTGTAACATCTTGTTTGTACAATCAGTGGCACATTGATGTTCATGTTAAACCAGTGGAGGTCTTAGAATGTTGTCCCTGAACACAACATTTATGGACAGTGAACACATTTAAAACAGTTAAGAAATGAGCAATCTTAGGATGAAGTGCAGCTACAGTATTTCACCTCCACCACTCTGAGAAGCAAAAACCTGATTCTGTCTCACTTGATGCCTGTGAAGACACAGAATTGGCCTTCAGTATGGAAATCATTTTGCATTTGCCTCTATTTTGAACTTTCAATTTGAATTAAAAATACAGAGTTTTATTGATCAAAATATGTTTTGTTCACTTCCTTTTATTTCAAAAATTCTTAAAACATTAAATTTCATTATTGTTGGTAACATAATGTTGGGCTGTAAGCTGAGCTCTTGGAGGAGCGGTTTTATGTAATGTTTAATTTGTTTATTCTTGGCACTAAATAACTGTTTTGATGTCTTCGACCCCACCACAGCACTGAGACGGCTCTTGTTAAGGTCTTCAACATTGACAGTGGCAGAATTTCAGTCTTGGTATTATTGGATTTCAGTGCTGCTTTCGACTCGGTTGACCATAACATATTACTAGCCAGACTGGAAAACTGAGTGGGATTTTCTGGCACAGTACTAAACTGGTTTGAATCTTACTTAAAGGACAGGGACTACCTTGTATGTAATTACACATCTGAGCTAACAAAATGACCTGTGGAGTTCCCCAAGGCTCCATTCTGGGGCCTCTTCTGTTTAACATCTACATGCTTCCACTGGCTCAGATTTTGATAAACAAAATAACCATTTCCCCAGGACACTATGATCCCATACAGGAGCTGAGTAACTGTATTAAACAAATCAACAATTGGATGTGCCAGAATGTTCATCAATTAAAAAGATAAAACCGAAGTCATTGTTTTTGGTGCCAAGGAAGATTGATTAAAGTCACCTCTCAGCTTTAATCACTAATGTTAAAAACCACAAACCAAGCCAGAAATCTTGAATTTTAGCAGCCATATTAAGACAATTACAGTCAGCCTACTATCAAGAATATATTAAGAATTAAAGGACTTATGTCTCTGCAGGACGTGGAAAAACTTGTTCATTCATTTATCTTCAGTTGACTCGACTTCTGTCTTTACAGGTCTCACTAAAAAATCGAACAGACGATGATTCAGAATGCTGCTGCTAGAGTCCTCACTAAGACAAAAAATTGCTGCTGTCCACCCTGCTGTCATTCTGTGGGAAACACAGAAAAATAGGATCACATCACTCCAGTTCTGAGGTCTTTACACTGACTTCCTGTCTGTCAGATAATTTATTTCAAAATCCTGCTGTTGGTTTATAAAGCACTAAATGGTTTAGGGCAGAAATATAGTGCTGATCTTCTGCAACATTATTAACCATCCAGACCTCTCAGGTCGCCTGGAACAGGTCTGCTCTTTGTCCCCAGACTGAAACAAACTTCCAGAAAACTGCAGGTTGGCTGTAATTATTTTAAATCAAGACTGAAGACTTTTCTTTTTATCACTGCCTTTAATTGTTGATGATTTGATGATGAGATTTTTGAGTTAAAAAAAATGCCATTCAATGATGTGTGCTTAATTTCCAGATAGTCCTTGTTTGTAACTCTTAGTAGATTGCACTGGACTATGAGGTTTAACAAAGATAAATTGCAAACAGCCACAGGGTAGCATCACTCCACAGACCCCTGTTTGAATTTCTGAAGTACATGCTGTAGGTGATAGCTATAGGGCTATGTACATAACAGATTACACATGTTTTACTAAAATAGTCAAACAATAACAAGGTACGACTCTTATCTATAGAAACGAGTTTTCATCTGTTCATTATTATTTTAGTGTTCACTTCCAGGGAAATCCCCTTTTCATGCAGTTCTTTATAATTCCTTGTTTCTGTAAAACTTGTTACTTTTGTTATTTTATCTTCCTGTATCACCAAATAGCATTGCTGTCATTTTATGTTGTTATTAACATTCACATTAAAGTAATGCATATACTTATCTACAGTGTATTACTTCATTAACATATTGTCTTTACACAGATGGCATCAGCTCTTCATTTCATTGCGGTCATCTGTTTGACCAGTGGGCTGTGTATTGGAGCCAATGTAAGTAATAAAATATAAATTTAATAATAAACATAAAACCGGTCTTGCAAGAGCTCTACAGTCCAACATTATGTTTTCAAGCGTCCTGTCACCTGTATTTTTTTATTCAAATCTAAAGTTGCAAGTAGAGACAAATCAGAATATTTCTGTATCTTCACAGGCATCAAGTGAAACAGAATCAGGTTAGTGTTTCTCAGAGTGGTGGAGGTGAAATGCTGTTTCAGCACTTGATCCTAAGATTTCTTCTTACTTACCTTTTTCTAATGTGTCCATAAATGTTGTGCTGAGGATCAATATTCTCAGACCTCCACTGGCTTTGGACCACCAGAGGCTTTTTGCATGATTGTCCTACTAATCATCTACAATTGTGTTATAGATCATTGCTATGAAACCTGCCCTGACGGTTGGACTGTGTTTGGCCAACAATGTTACATGTTCCACAACAGTGAACAGCAGTGGGCTGATGCAGAGGTACGTTTTCAGTTATAACTGCCACACTGTATTTGTGATCACTCAGTTAGCAGTAGAAGTTCCCATATGAAGGTTATTGAATTTACACAGGATCCATTGTTCTGTTGTCCACTCTGTTGGTACACACAGTTCAAGCATGTTCATGTAGTGTGATGTTAGTTGATGATGTTCTTTATCCATCTCTGTTAGTAGTTTTATTTCTCTTTCTGTCACTTTTGTTTCTCACTTTGTCTCTTTCTTCAGCGTTTGTGCACGTCTTTCGGTGGGAATCTGGCTTCCCTACAAACCGCAGACGAGTACAAGTTCATCAGAAAGATGATTCGTAAAGTGACTGGTGTAGATAAAGACGCTTGGGTTGGAGGCTACGATGCAGCAAAGGTGAGCATTTTAGCAAAAAACAGGATCTGATTTAGCTGTCCCCTCTGTGTGCCTGATATTGAGTATATACTGTTTGTAATCTACCTTTTTGTAATTTGACCAGTGTTATGTGGACTATTTTAACACGACATAACTGTAACCCTTCAAAAAAACGCCAGCTAAAACATGATTGAAAAAATCCAACCAAATGTATAAACTCTCTTAAAACCTTTTGTTTCAGGAGGGTGTGTGGCTGTGGAGTGATGGTTCCAAGTACGCCTTCAAAGGCTGGGCTGCAGGGGAACCCAACAACGCTGGTGGAAGAGAGAACTGTATGGAGATTAACTTTGCAGGTACAACTTAATTATCTGATAGAAACCTTATATTGTTGGCCTTTCCCTTTATTTTGGATGTTTACTTTCTTACTCTTTGTTTTTCAGTATGTGCTTTCATTTGCAAGTGTGAATCATGTTATAACGCAGGTTTTTGAGAGTGCTATATGAAGAGAGTCTTACTTAAAGTAAAATGTAAACAATATCATTGTGAGAACTTTTCATGTGAGGCCTCTAATGTGCAATTATTATTTCTTTAAAAAAATCTGTCTTCAGGAAAAGATTATGTCAACGATGCCAACTGTGATATCAACAAATCCATTGTTTGTGGCATGCGCCTGTGAAGATCTACGCCCTACGCCAGGTGCTGACACATCCCCAATGAAGATGTCAAAAAACCCCAGATGATGTCACAGTTCTGATATATTTTAGTTGAATCAATAAACAAATATATCATGTTCAGCTATCTGTCTCACCTCTTTATATTGGTCTTTCCCTCTCTCTACTCTTAAAATTTGATATCAAAATGATCCCCATATTTAGAGCACATACTAGTACTATTTCACCCAAATAGATACAGAGAACAGAGAAGCAAAACAAGACAATGACACTGTGACAGAACAACTTCAAAGTAAAATTGGGAGTCAATAAGTCAACTCATTTACGAAAAGTTTTAATTATTAATTAATACTTTGATTAAAAGATTCATCTTATAAATACTACAGCAGTAGAGAACAGATTTCAATAGTAAATTCTTTGGTTTACATACAAGAGCAAAGTATAATAATCATAGTAATCCTGTCAGTTTCTATTTGAGCATTTAAGGGGCTTTCAAACCTGAATGTCTGCACCAAGGTCCTATGGGATAAATATCCTGTCATGTTTCAAAACAAAAAAAAAGTTGAAACTAAGTGTTTGAAAATTCAAAATCTTACCAAATTCCCTTTCGCAGGGAACTCTACACTGCGTCGTTGAAAACGACTCTATGGGGTAGCTCCTCGAGCGCCTGCCTGTGAAGTACGAATGAAACTAATCCAATCCTAATTGGTGTTCTGCCGTGGTGTATCATGTTACAGCATACCCGGAAGCATAAAAGGACGCCGGCACACACACACAACAGCTTTCGCTCTTCTGCAAGCGCTCTCTGTGAAACTGTCCTCTTCTCTGCTGAGCTGTCGGTCGTGAGACTTATTGAATGGCGAGTGAGAAACAGCGGTACACTCAGTGTGTGTACCCCTGTCCTAGATACATCACAAGTGGGGACACGCATCAGCTGTGTGTGTATTGTTTAGGAGCACCGGGCCATTTTTGGAAAGGATGGCCAGGCTCGCGGTCCCCCCTGGCTCGGGTCGAGGCTGCTGAGGCACTTCCTCGTTC
Source organism: Micropterus salmoides (assembly GCF_014851395.1). NCBI lineage: Eukaryota > Metazoa > Chordata > Actinopteri > Centrarchiformes > Centrarchidae > Micropterus > Micropterus salmoides. Next base: position 16,693 of record NW_024043002.1, on the reverse strand, counting down.
ATCGTCCGAGGATTCTGTGGCGCCCGCTCAGGATTCAGAGGCCTGCTCTGCGGCTTCCTCAGCCTGTGGCGACCACCCGATGCCCGAGCTGTCTGCTTCTGAGGAGGTGGACGTGCTCAGCATTGGTAGCGAGGAACGTGAGCCTTGTTCGCCAACTCCGGTTCCCGCTTATAATGAGCTGGTGGAGGTTGTGACGCGGGCTGTGGCCAGGCTCAACATCAGCTGGCCGCAAACTCGGCAGGCTAATCCTTGTCTGAGCAAGCTGGACGACAGATTCCTGCAGCCCCGGTCCCGACCTCAGCGCCGGGGCTTGCCATTTTTCCCGGATCTTCATGACGAAATCTCCAGATCCTGGGTGAGGCCCCACTCTTTTCGCATCTCATCACCTACGTTATACAATTAGTTTCTCCATTGCTGCTCAAGGTCCGGTCTGGGTGGGGTGGCCCAAGCGGCCGTCTCCGGCCGTCCCCTAGCTCCCCCCATCGCCAGGAACAAAAGGAGAGCATTGCCTCCAGAGCCCCTGCCACGGGAGTCTGGCAACAGAGGAAACGCTCTCAGCCGGAGCCCGCCCGCCAGAGGGGCAACCTGAGGGATGTCCTTCAGGCGAGGAGAAGTTTGGGGAAGAGGTCCTGACGCGGGGCGTGGGACCGCTGGGGCCGCCCCCTTGGCGGTGGAACAACTGAGGTTGTTCTCGCAGCAGAGCCCCCAGGAAAGGGGTGTGGTCCCGCCGTCTTTGGCGCTTCGGGTCGCATCGGTTTCCAGCGCACGCACGGTGTGGCGTACGCCCCAAGAGCGCCGCTTCAGGGGGTTGGGAACAGTGCTCAAAACACACCTGCGGCTGGTCTCGAGAGGCCGGTTCCCTTAGTGGATTTTGCAGACGCATGGCGACATCTTCCAAACATCTCACCGTGGGTCCTGAATATAATAAGGCGTGGATACGGACTGTAGTTCAGTCACCGACCCCCCAAGTTTGCTGGGGTGGTGCCGACTACAGTGGTTCCAGAACAGGATTGGGTTATGGAACAGGAAGTGCAGGCTCTGCTGGTCAAAGGGGCCGTAGAATGTGTTCCCCTGCCAGACCGGGTTTTACAGCCGGTAATTTATAGTTCCAAAGAAGGACGGCAGGCAGGCCCATTTTAGACCTGAGGCAGTTGAATCACACCCTGAGAGGTTTCAGGTTCAAGATTCTCACTATTCCCATCATCGTGGATCAAATCAGATCCGGGGATTGGTTTTTCACGATAGATCTAGTTCGTCATGGCTCCTTCCTTCCATGTCACAGGAGGTTCCTGAGGTTCGCGTTCGGGGGCGACGCGTACCAGTATCGGGTTCTTCTGTTCGGCCAAGTACTCTCTCCCCGCACGTTCACCAAGTGTATGGATGCAGCTCTGGCTCCATTGACGCTTCAGGGCATCCTCATACTGAATTATATAGCCCAGTCTCGAGATATGGCGGTTCGGCATCAAGATGTCGTCCTTGCGTGTTGGTACCGGCCCAGAAGACTACATTTCTGGGTGTAGTGTGGGACTCGGTTACGATGCGGGCACGTATGTTCCCACACGTGTCGAGTCCATCCTGACCATGGTGTCCAGGATGAAGCTAGGCCAGGCCGTCACTGTGAAGAGCTTCCAAAGGCTGCTGGACCTCATGGCAGCGGCATCCAGCATCATACCTCTGGCCCTTCTACACATGAGGCCCCTTCAGTGGTGGCTGAAAACCAGGGTGTTTCACAGTGGGGAAATCTGTTCCGTGTAATCAGGGTCACGCGCAGGTGCCTTCAGTCCCTATTACTGTGGAAGAAACCATGGTTCCTGTACAAGGGGCCAGTGTTAGGAGCGTCGTGTCGCCGGAATGCGTCTCGACCGATGCCTCCCTCACCGGCTGGGGCGCCATCACGGACAGATGCTTTGTCCAGGGTCTGTGGCAGGACCATCATCACTCTTGGCAAATAAATTGCCTGGAGATGTTGGATTATTCTCTGGTCCCAGGGGAAAGTGTTGGCTGCCTTCCACCCCTTTCAGTTGGCTTCGCCCAGGGACCTCACGGTCAAGATGGCGTTTCTCTTGGCCATCACCTCTATTAATAGGGTGGGGGATCTTCAAGCACTGGCAGTGACGCCAGACTGCTTGGAATTTACCCCTGGCGGAGTGAAGGCCGTCTTGCATCCAAGGCCTGGCTATGTGCCTAAGGTGCCTTCGAGTATGCTGGGTATGCCGTCACATGATACGACATGGCACGACACCAATTAGGATTGGATTAGTTTCATTCATACTTAAGAGGCAGGCGCTCGAGGAGCTTCCCCGTAGAGTCGTTTTCAACAACGCAGTGTCTCGTTCCCTCCTCAGGGAACAAGGGTTCCAGTTGTAACCCAAGACGTTTTGCAGGCTTGCAAAGTGTTAAAAAAAATAGAAGAGTGAGCTATATCATTTCCTTCTCATCTTTAGAGTTTCACATGCTCACAAGGCTCAACCCTAACTGTCTGACCTGCAGCCTCTCCCCGCCTCTGTGTGTCTGCAGAGTGCCTCCACCCCACACTTACACACGTGCGCGCGCACACAGAGCGAAGTCAGCCAGCTGATCAGTGGACATTACCTACGCTGACAACAACTAAGCTTGTTAAGTAGGCTACGTGGTGCAATAAAAACTTAGCGAGTAAAAAGCCAATACTTTACCAACACACCTGTTGAATAAACATGAACACGCAAAATGCAATATTTTAATCTGCTCAGTCTCTCATCCACTGCAGCTGTGTTATGGTGTAACACAGGCACAGTGCTAGTTCAGTTAATAGCTAATTGATAAAAACAAGTTAAAGTGAAAGTTGTTATCTTTAGTAACTGTTCAGCTTAGTTTGCCAGTACATTAAAATATGGCAAATTATAAACTCAGCTTTAGGAGACAGACCAGCCCTCCTCTTAACCAGCAGCAGCAGAGCAGAAGGAGGACAGGGAGGGAATGAGTTGTTGATTCTTTCTAAACTATTATGTTGTTGTCAGAAATATGATTTATTTTACTGACATTTTAGATTTTTTTCCTTTGCTGTTGTAAATCCTGTTGCTGCTGTAGAAAAAACATTTAGTTAATAAAACATATTGTATTATTTTTTCAAATAATATATGCAATTATTTAATAATAAATAGGACTGATAAGAACATCGATAAAGAACTGAACCAATGAGGATTACCAATACAAGCGTGTCAATAAAATCCTTATGACCCCAACTCGTGAGAAAATGTCCGGCCCATCTCCGTGTCCTGGTTTTAAAAACCATTTACCATATATATAGATTTTAGTCATGGATAGTGAAATTAGTGTCTGAATGAGCACTTAAGAGATCTAGTAATAAGTACACACACACAAACGCCTAAGTGCTCAACAAAGAGTTTACTATTGAAATGTTCTCTACTATTTTAGCATTTATAAGATGTCCCTTAGTTTTTAATTAGTTTTCATGAAAAACTTAAATGAGTTACTTATTAAAGTGACTTATTGACTCCCAATTTTACTTTGAAGTTGTTCTGTCACAGTCATTGTCTTGTTTTGCTTCTCTGTATCTATCTGGGTGAAACTAGTTGAGTAAAAATGCTCTAAATGCTCTAAATATGATCATTTTGATATCAAATTTTAAGAGTAGAGAGAGGGAAGCTTCAGTGGTGCATGAGATAGCAAAATAAAGAGGTGAGACAAATAGCTGAACATGATATATTTTTTTATTGATTCAACTAAAATATAGAAATATATCAGAACTATGACATCATCAGGGGGTTTTTGACATCATCATTGGGGATGTGTCAGCACCTGGCGTAGGGCGTAGATCTTCACAGGTGCACCCCACAAACAAAAGGTTTGTTGATATCACAGTTGGCATCGTTGACATAATCTTTTCCTGAGGACAGATTTTTTTTAAAGAATCAATAATTGCACATTAGAGGCCTCAGATACAAAGTTCTCACAATGAAATTGTTTGCATTTTCTCAATTAAGCATGTAAAACTGTCTTCATATAACACTCAATTTATTATAACATGATTCATGGTTGCAAATGAAAGCACATACTGAAAAACAGAGAGTAAGAAAAGTAAACATCCAACAATGAAGGGAAAAGCCAACAATAAAAGGTTTCTATCAGATAATTAAGTTGTACCTGAAAAGTTAATCTCCATACAGTTCTCTCTTCCACCAGCGTTGTTGGGTTCCCCTGCAGCCCAGCCTTTGAAGTCATACTTGAACCATCACTCCACAGCCACACACCCTCCTGAAACAAAAGGTTTTAAGAGAGTTTATACATTTGGTTGGAGTTTTTTCAATCATGTTTCAGCTGGTGCTTTTTATGAAGGGTTACAGTTATGTCGTGTTAAAAATAGTCCACATAACACTGGTCAAATTACAAAAAGGTAGATTACAAACAGTATATACTCAATATCAGGCACACAGAGGGGACAGCTAAATCAGATCCTGTTTTTTGTTAAAAAGGCTCACCTTTGCTGCGTCGTAGCCTCCAACCCAAGCGTCTTTATCTACACCAGTCACTTTACGAATCATTTCTGATGAACTTGTACTCGTCTGCGGTTTGAAGGGAAGCCAGATTCCCACCGAAAGACGTGCACAAACGCTGAAGAAAGAGACAAAGTGAGAAACAAAAGTGACAGAAAGAGAAATAAAACTACTAACAGAGATGGATAAAGAACATCATCAACTAACATCACACTACATGAACATGCTTGAACTGTGTGTACCAACAGAGTGGACAACAGAACAATGGATCCTGTGTAAATTCAATAACCTTCATATGGGAACTTCTACTGCTAACTGAGTGATCACAAATACAGTGTGGCTGTTATAACTGAAAACGTACCTCTGCATCAGCCCACTGCTGTTCACTGTTGTGGAACATGTAACATTGTTGGCCAAACACAGTCCAACCGTCAGGGCAGGTTTCATAGCAATGATCTATAACACAATTGTAGATGATTAGAGGACAATCATGCAAAAAGCCTCTGGTGGTCCAAAGTCAGTGGAGGTCTGAGAATATTGATCCTCAGCACAACATTTATGGACACATTAGAAAAAGGTAAGTAAGAAGAAATCTTAGGATCAAGTGCGGAAACAGCATTTCACCTCCACCACTCTGAGAAACACTAACCTGATTCTGTTTCACTTGATGCCTGTGAAGATACAGAAATATTCTGATTTGTCTCTACTTGCAACTTTAGATTTGAATAAAAAAATACAGGTGACAGGACGCTGAGTTTTATTTTTCATAGAAGTAGTCAATCATAAATGTGTTTTGTCCACTTACTTGTATTGCATTTTAAAATGTTCAGTTTTATTAATGTTGAAAACATAATGTTGGACTGTAGAGCTCTTGCAAGACCGGTTTTATGTTTATTATTAAATTTATATTTTATTACTTACATTGGCTCCAATACACAGCCCACTGGTCAAACAGATGACCGCAATGAAATGAAGAGCTGATGCCATCTGTGTAAAGACAATATGTTAATGAAGTAATACACTGTAGATAAGTATATGCATTATTTTAATGTGAATGTTAATTACAACATAAAAATGACAGCAATGCTATTTGGTGATACAGGAAGATAAAATAACAAAAGTTGTAAGTTTTACAGAAACAAGGAATTATAAAGAACTGCATGAAAAGGGGTTTTCCCTGGAAGTGAACACTAAAATAATAATGAACAGATGAAAACTCGTTTCTGTAGAAAGAGCCGTACCTTGTTGTGATGATCAGATGAGTTCCACTTGCAGCAGTAGCAGGTAGCAGGGTGTAGTTGAGAGGGAAACCCAGCGTTTATATACCATCTCTGGGCGCTTCGACTAACACACCTGCAACATGTTTTTCTATGATCACATGATATTTTTGACTATTGTAGGAAAAAACATGTGTAATCTGTTATGTACATAGCCCTATAGCTATCACCTACAGCATGTACTTCAGAAATTCAAACAGGGGTCTGTGGAGTGATGCTACCCTGTGGGTATTTGCGATTTATGTTTGCTAAACCTCACAGTCCAGTGCAATCTACTAAGAGTTACAAACAAGGACTATCTGGAAATTAAGCACACATCATTGAATGGCATTTTCTCGGACTCTCATCATCAAATCATTGTAACTAACCTCATAAACCCACCATGTTTTCCCAAACTCAGATGATTTGAAATCTATTTTAATCTAATCTCTAGGGCTCCAAGATTGCTATACATTCTACTTTAGTAAACCTCTCTTCGGTGCTTTATAATGATGACATTATTTAACTTTAACTGTAACATTTTGTTTGTACAATCAGTGGCACACTGATGTTCATATACAACAATTGGCAAAAAGCAAACTGCAGCCTGACTAGGCAAAGCAAGGCAAGTTTATGTATATAGCACTTTTAAACAACAAGGCAATTCAAAGTCCATCCATCCATCCATCCTCAACTGCTTATCCTGTGTACAGGGTCGCGGGGGGCTGGAGTCAATCCCAGCTGACATTGGACGAAAGGTGGGGTACAGCCTGGACAGGTCGCCAGTCCATCGCAGGGCCACACATAGACAGACAACCACTCACACTCACATTCACACCTAAGGGCAATTTAGAGACACCAATTAACCTAGCCTGCATGTCTTTGGATGGTGGGAGGAAGCAGGAGCACCCGGAGAGAACCCACGCTGACACGGGGAGAACATGTAAACTCCAAACATAAAAGCAGCAGGTAAATTTAAAATAGAAGCAGGATATAACAGGAGAGTAAAAGCTAAAGTTTAGTATTAATTAAGTTATTAATCTACAGCCTTAAATTTATTAAAGGCAGTGGTAAAAAGTAAAGTCTTCAGTCTTGATTTAAAAGAATTGACACTTTCAGCCAACCTGCAGTTTGTTCCAGATATATGGAGCATGAAAACTAAAAGCTGCTTTTCCAGGTTTAGTTTTGACTCTGGGGACAGAGAGCAGACCTGTTCCAGGTGACCAGAGAGGTCTGGATGGTTAATAATGTTGCAGAAGATCAGCACTATATTTTGGCCCTAAACCATTTAGTGCTTTATAAACCAACAGCAGGATTTTGAAATCAGCACCATGACATACAGGAAGTCAGTGTAAAGAACTTGAAACTGGAGTGATGTGATCCTATTTTTTGTGTGTTTCCCACAGAATGACAGCAGGGTGGGGGGTTATTCTAACGTTGGACAGGTTTGTGCAGCTATGATCACGACATGGAGGGAGAGAGAGAAAGATCAAAGATCAATCAATATGTGGCGGTCAGCGTTGATAATTATCCAAATTATAGGCTAATAATGGGAAGCTTTCCCAAACCACACCCCTTCACCCCCAAACAAAGCAGTCTCCCCCGACTTTTTAACTAACATCATATCCATGACAGCAGCAAAGAGTGTGGTTTTTACAAAGCATAAAGTCCAGGCCTAAAGTTTCTTTACACCACCGGCTGAAATAAAAAAATAAAGCAAGTAAATCCTGACTTTTAAACAAAAGTCTTTTTTTGCTGCACATGTAGCCTGTTTATAAGAGCAGTATTCAGTAGTTACAAAACGTTGCGTTAACGCCACTCTCTCCCATCGAGTCCAAGCATCAGTGACAGCAGCTGCCGGAGTTTCTTTCTGTAAGTTTCACGTTGCTGTGCTGCTTCTGCAGATGCTTCAATAAATCAGATGTAGAAATCTTCGCGGTTGAAATCTTTTTGCTGGTCGCACAGAGTTTACAATAGACGACAATGTTCTTTGCATCTTAGACTGTGACACAATAATGACAGGAGCTACTTACAGCTGTGGAAAGAACGTCTCTCTCCCTCGTTCTACATTCTTCCTTTAGTGTTTGACTAAAAGTGAACATGAAAAACAAAAGCGGTTGCCCCTGACTTGCCGTACAGTCGCGCTTATATGTCAAGGATGCTGCATTCAGTAAAGAGTAACGCAGCGTCACTTGCCTTAGTAACTAGTAGAAAAGTAATTAGTTACACTTCTTAGTTACTGGGAAAAGTAATATTATTAACACACATTACTTCCCAACACTGGTCATCTGCAGAATTATGGTAACATATTTTGTTGTTTATCATAATCTGAGCCAGTGGAAGCACAGGAGAGGCTCCAGAATGGAGCCTTGGGGAACTCCACAAGAAATTTTTGTTAGCTCAGATGTTTAATTACCTACAAAGTAGTCCCTGTCCTTTAAGTAAGATTCAAACCAGTTTAGTACTGTGCCAGAAAATCCCACTCAGTTTTCCAGTCTGGCTAGTAATATGTTGTGGTCAACCGTGTCGAAAGCAGCACTGAAATCCAATAATACTAAGACTGAAATTCTACCACTGTCAATGTTGAAATAGATGATAGTGAAGACGTTAACAAGAGCCGTCTCAGTGCTGTGGTGTGGTCGAAATCATGACTGGAAGACATCAAAACAGTTATTTAGCACCAAAAAAGGGTAGACTTGATAAGGACAGCTACACTGTTATCTTGGTCAAACTACGTTTCATTTTAAAACATGAAATTAAGATTGTTATAAAATCATTGATTAAAAATATTTTTAGACCTGATGTTTAATAAAGGTATTAATTTAGTGTGTTACATTATCTGCCCCACTTTTTGCAGGCTGTGGCTGACAAGGAATAAATAGTAACTTTGTAGCATATGTTGCCATTTTTCTTGTAGCCTGTACCAAACATCAGTTAGAGCTTCTTGTATTTTGTACACAAATAACTGGATGTGCTGTGCTTTTATATGGCTGGGGAGACAGAGGGAGATTTTGACGCTGTTGTGAATTGGGGGGATGGGCGGTATATGTGTCAAAACTGGCTGAGGACTTCAAGCCAGTGGTGGAAGAGGACGATGAGGGGGTTTAGGGGGGGAAAAAAGGGGGGGGGGCAAGGGAAGGGGCAGGGGTGAGTTTGGTCCTAGCACTAAACAGTTCTATTTCGAATAGGCTTCGCCCTCTAAGGCTATTACTATTGGGTTTACAATAGCACAGCACTTACGTCCTCACCTTGTGTATGTACAACGGTGAGACATCGACCATCGTCTCCCATTTTGCTTCAGCACTGAACTGTCTAAGAGCAGAAGATTACTAGCGGATCATGTATTCGAGCAGACTGGCTAGACCGGCATCTAAGAGCTGCTAAGTTGACGGGAAAGTTATTTCCCTCTTGCTCATCTGATCTTATCATTGTTATGTGTACAGGAGACTGTTGTGTTCGTTCGAATTCATGTTGGTCTTCTGTGTGGCTTGCCTGTCCTCCCAGATGCAGCCAGGACGGACGCTCCAAGGCGATCCTGGGACTCCCCCCTCTGGCTCCATTCTCCTAACTTGGAGCCTCCCCCGGCATCTAGGCCTATGTTTCTCTGGCGAGGCAAAGCTAACGTCAGGCTAATGTTGAGCTAACAGGAAGCTAAAGTAAAAGCTAACAGGAGCCCAACGTGAAGCTAACATACGGTCTGGATGGATCAGCCGACCGGGGAGACCCTGTGTATCCATGTTGCTCCACATTAGCTGCAGCTAACTACATTTAGAAACTGGATTGCTTGCTGCTTGTCCGACCCTCATCGCTCAGAGCAAGCAACTGGTATCTATGAGTTGGGACTGTGTGTGATAATGTTGTTGCTCTTTGCGTGCAAGCTGTTTTTGGAATAAACGCTCTGTGTCTATCTCAGTCAACTCAACCACACCAAGCACACGCTTCCCACACTGTGTGAACCGGCTGTTGTTAGCCACACTGTATGTCAGCTAACCTGCAGCCCAAGCTCACAGCAACAAGTAGGACACTGTTCAGTCAGAGGGCCCTTTTTACACACCCCTCCTCACAGAAACGGTCTGAATGATGGTGTGGGAAACCTGGGTTCAATTCCCACTGAGAGACATCCACCAATGTGTCTCTGAGCAAGACACTTAACCCCTAGTTGCTCCAGAGGCGTGCGACCTCTGACATGTGTAGCAATTGTAAGTTGCTTTGGATAAAAAGTGTCAGCTGAATAAATAAATGTAATGTAAATGAATGAGCCCCCGAGAGCTGACATTATGCTTTGTGTGAACAGAAAATACACACCCTGTACAGATATTCTTCTTTAAGAAATCTGCCAGCCAGTGTGTGATACTGTATTGTGTATGCTGCTCCACACATTACCCCCGTTCCCCTGGCATTGCCGTGCTGCGAGCTTAATCATGGCATCGCTGACATGGTCCTTCTGTTTACATCTAGGGGTCCCCCTTTTTTGTCACAGATGGCAGGCTGCATCATAATGAGCCCACGAAAGTGGCCATTACACTTCGTGTGGACAGGATATGGGGATAAATTTGTTTCTTGTAAACTGCAAAACCTTACGGTTGCACTTTACAGAAAAGCCGTTTTGAGATTATAACCGCGGTTTGTCACTTCCCTACATTGTGTGAGTCAGCTGCGTGTTCGTGGGACGGCTAAGAGGTAGCCTGGGCTTGCTGCAAAGCTGCACATTCTCTCCCACCATGCTCCCCTTCCTGACACGGTCAGGTGGGCCTGAACCCACATGTACGGCAACACCGTCTTCCCCACCCCACCCCCCTTGCCGGGGGAGTGGCATGTCAATGAGCACACTCGTGTGGCTACGCTGCCTCACCTGGACCCCTCAGCGACACTGTATTTTTATTTTTATTTTTTTTTCTATTTATTTATTACAGGGACAGTGCATATTCATAAACATTTCTGTCAATATGCCAGAATTAGCTTAAAGGCTATTTTTCATCTGCAGTCCCTAGACAGATGGTAAGAGTCACCCTAAAAAAGTATGCCCCTGCCTCCCTCCCCTCACCATAATAAAGCACCCAAGAGTGGTTTACTCAATTATAATGTATATCAATATTGGAGACCTAGAGATAAGCTTTTTTTATTAGTTTTTTAAAAATGTATCTGATTTGATGATGAGGTTTTTAGAGTCCAAAACAATACCATTCAATAATGTGTTGTTAATTTCCAGATAGTCCTTGTTTGTAACTGTTAGTAGATTGTTAAACCTCACAGTCCAGTGCAAACATAAATCGCAAACACCCACAGGGTAGCATCACTCCACAGACCCCTGTTTGAATTTCTGAAGTCATGCTGTAGGTGATAGCTATAGGGCTATGTACATAACAGATTACACATGTTTTTTACTAAAATAGTCAAACAATATCATGTGATCATAGAAAAACATGTTTCTGGTGTGTTAGTCGAAGCGCCCAGAGAAGGTATATAAACGCTGGGTTTCCCTCTCAACTACACCCTGCTACCTGCTACTGCTGCAAGTGGAACTCATCTGATCATCACAACAAAGTTCGGCTCTCATTCTTATCTACAGAAACAAGTTTTCATCTGTTCGTAATTACTTTTAGTGTTCACTTTCAGGGAAAACCCCTTTTCATGTAGTTCTTAATAATACCTTGTTTCTGTAAAACTTACTAACTTTGTTATTTTATCTTCCTGTATCACCAAATAGCATTGCTGTAATAAGACCTTTTGAAATTTTAATTTAATTTTTTATTAAAAATCACATTAAAATAATCCATATATGTATCTATGGTGTATTACTTCATTAACACAGATGGCATCAGCTCTTCATTGCCTTACGGTCCTCTGTTTGACCAGTGGGCTGTGTATTGGAGCCAATGTAAGTACAGGCCAACATTATGCTTCCAACATTAATGAAATTGAATGATCTACAGTTGTGTTATAGATTACTTCTTACTTAACTGTTTCTAATGTGTCCATAAATGTTGTGCTGAGGAACAATATTCTCAGACCTCCACTGACTTTGGACCACCAGAGGCTTTTTGCATGATTGTCCTTCTAATCATCTACAATTGTGTTATAGATTATTGCTATAAAACCTGCCCTGACGGTTGGACTGTGTTTGGCCAACAATGTTACATGTTCCACAACAGTGAACAGCATTGGGCTGATGCAGAGGTACGTTTTCAGTCAGTGCTTGAAGTGGAAAGTAGCAGATAAATACAAAATATAATGTTAGTATAATATCAATAAATGTACTGGTCACACAATAGAGTATTTGTAACAACAAAAGTTTATTAGTTGAGATTCAACAATTCAAATTTTTCACAAACAATTATGTTTTTGGATTTTACACCCTTGTGGTTAAGATTTGATTAGGGTTTGTATAATTTCAGAAAATGGTATAGTCCACTAATAAAGCTTACCCCTACTAGGCTACAATATTAATTCTAGTTGGACAAAACAGCTGTTTCACTTTTGTTGTTGTTTTTATTCATTAAATTATTGCGAAAAAGGCTTTACATTGTGTCAGTCTCTGATTTGTTAATGAACCAGTTCAACATTTCAAAAGTTTGATTACTGCACTGAAAAGAATCATAGACCCATTTAGTCATGTCAACTTACTTCTTCATTTTACCTCAAATAGCTCTGACAAGTTTTGGATTTTGAACTCAACTGTATGAGTTTTAGAAAGTTAAACTTGCATTAATTCATTGTGTTGACTATTTGACACTTTTGTCGTGTTGATTGATTGATCAGTGGGAAAAAAAGGCAACAGTATGAGGATTGCCTAGGTGCTGCGTCTTTTGAGTTTGAGAAAAACATATACATAATCAACTAATTATTAGGGTTTAGCAAGTACTCGGTTAAAACGAGTATCCCGTACAGAGTAAAATGTGTCAATATCTGTTTTGTTATGAAATATAAATATATGAATATAAAAAAATCAATTACTATTCTCTGAAGCTCAATTCTGAGGATGTTCTGTAAATGGTTTTCTAGTAAATATAGCAAGTTCTGATAGAAATTTCAGGCTTAAATAACTTCCAGTTAATACCACCCACTTATAGATTAAGCCCCGCCCATTCTGAGTACAGATACAGAAGATTTGGTGTTCTTGCTCACCCCTGCTAATTATACACTGCAGAAAAGTCATATATTCAAATTCCAACCAAAATATAGACACTTCTGTGGTAAACAAGACTAGTGCCACCGGTGGAAAGGGTTCCAGACAACGGCCTTAAGGCCCTTTCAGAAAGGAGGTGACATCGGCTGCTATTTTGAACTTTGACTGCGGCGTGCACAGGCGCACCAGCAAGCTACCCTGCCCCGTCACAAGTCATTGAAGATAATAGCACAGTGGTGCTGCTGTTGTTGTAGTCTGTCTTCAAGGCCCTTTATAGATGTAAACTGAAACAAATTTAGAATTTAAATCCCTTAACTTGAAATGGAAAGTAGTATTAATTTGGTTAAATTGCTTTAACTTGAAACTATGAGTTAGAACAACTTTCACTCTAGTGGTAGCATGAGACGGAGTCTACAACCCACACAAGTGGCTCAGGTAGTGCAGCTCATCCAGGATGGCACATCAGTGCGAGCTGTGGCAAGTCAGCGTAGTGTCCAGAGCACGGAGGCGCTACCAGGAGACAGGCCAGTACATCAGGAGACGTGGAGGAGGCCGTAGGAGGGCAACAACCCAGCAGATGCAGCAAAGGTGAGCATTTTAGCAAAAAACAGGATCTGATTTATCTGTCCCCTGTGTGCCTGATATTGAATATATTCTGTTTATAATGTACCCGTTTGTAACCTGACCAGTGTGATGTGGACTATTTTTAACAGGACATAACTGAAACTAATCCTTCATAAAAACCACCAGCTGAAACATAATTGAAAAAAAAAAAAATCCTACCAATTGTATAAACTCTCTGTATATGCATTAAGTCAAAGGCTAAAAAACTCTAGGGCTAAATAATGGTAAATGGAACTTTGTAGAGTTCAAACCATTAAAAAAAATTAAATTTAAACAGAAATACCAACTTACTAATACTGATACATGATCAGTTTTTCTTTTATCAAAATAGTTCCTGCTAAAACATGGTCACAGCAACATCTGTGGATGTTATCTTTAGTAACAGTGATATTATTTCGAAAGAGATTTTTTTTAAAGGTAATTTTTTATTTCATGTTTTAGCGTGACAAACAAAACGAAAACAACAAAATTTCCTTTATTGTGTTGGACTGGGACATAAGTCTCAGCTCGGCTTCTTCACAATCAGCAGCTGCTAGACTAGTGGTGAGAATGTATTTTTGATGTGACCTTAAAGCTTTTCTTTAGCTTTTCTTTTCCCATCGGGTACGCTGCTGCCACTGCCAGGGACAAGGGCAGGTGATTGGCTGCAATCTCCTTCTCTTCAGGACCTGTACGCCTCGAGGACTCTGAGGCGAGCAGGAAAGATTGCAGCTGACCCCTCCCCCCGGACACAAACTGTTTCAGACTCCCCATCAGGACCTAAACCTCTCGCCACAAAAATACTTTCTTCCCGTCTGCAGCTAGCCTCATTAACAAGACCCTGGTCCACTACTGACACTCCCCCTTGCAAATGATTCAAATGTTTCTGCACATGTAAATACTGTTTCATCTCGTGTCAGGCACAGACCTGGCACGTCACACATATTGTTGTTGATTGTTGATCTTTTGTTGTATATTTTATGTTGTCAGTTTAATATTTATATATATGTAAATACCTTTTTGTTTCAGGAGGGTGTGTGGCTGTGGAGTGATGGTTCCAAGTTTGACTTCAAAGCCTGGGCTGCAGGGGAACCCAACAACGCTGGCGGAAGAGAGAACTGTATGGAGATTAACTACGCAGGTATAAATTAATTATCTGATAGAAACTTTATATCGTTGGCCTTTTCCCCATTTTTGTTTTTTTCCTTTCTTCTTTGTTTTTCAGTAAGTGCTTTCATTTGCAACTGTCACAAATGTTATAACGCAGGTTTTTTATATGAAGACGTACGTAATTGAGAAAAGGCAAACAATGTCATTGTAAGAACTTTATTCTTAGGCCTTTAATGTGCAATTATTTTCTTCAAATAAATGTTTTTCTTCAGGAAGAGATTATGTCAACGATGCCAAATGTGATGTCAACAAATCTTTTGTTTGGCATGCACCTGTGAAGATCTACGCCATGTGCCAACACATCCCCATTGATGATGATGTCACACTTCTGATATATTTCAGTTGAATCATAAACAAATATATCTTGTTCATCTCTCTGTCTCACCTCTTTATATTGCCATCTCATGCACCACAAAACCTGTAGAAAACGGTGGAACTTAAAATGTAGGTGAGGCAGTCTAAAACAAAGCAAAGTAAATTCAGAAATCCTAATGACAAAGTAAATCCACAATCCCTAACATAAGGACAAATGGTGGAACACGACACATCCCTGAGATGGACACAGAGGAGAGAGGAGCAGACCAACTAAATACACCAGAGAGGTGGACAATGAGACACGGGTGATTCACAGTAAAAATCAGAAAGACAGGAAGCAAAACAAGACAATGACACCAGTGACAGAATTTCAAAGTAAAACAGGAAACATGAAACACTAACTCCAGAACTGTGACAGATTCAGATAAAACTCAACCTCACTTTTAATGGTATCTGATAAGCAGACTGGTTAAAAAGAATATCACGCATTGACGCAGAGTCAATAAGTCTCTGCGTCCTTAGGAACCTTTATTCATGCATTCTTGAATACACTAAATAAATAAATAAATTAGCCATCATCATCAATACTACCATATATTGGTGTTTTGGGCTGTGCTGGCTTTGACTCAGTTGTTGCTAATGCCCTCATCTCTGCTGTCTGTCTTCACCCATGTCAGTGCTAGTACTGGGGTTACCGGAAATAGTAGGTTACTAAGTAAGTAAGTTTTGATCTGATGTTTTAGCCAACTATAGACCTATACTAACCTTCCATTCTCTCTAAGGTTCTGGAGAAAGCAGTTGCTAAACAGCTGTGTGACTTTCTACAGAGCAATAGTTTATTTGAGGATTTTCAGTCAGGATTTAGAGCTCATCATAGCACAGAGACAGCACTGGTGAAAATTACTAACGACCTCCTTATTGCATCAGACAAAGGACTTGTCTCTGTACTGGTTTTATTAGACCTTAGTGCTGCATTTGATACCATTGACCATCAGATCCTATTGCAGAGACTGGAACATTTCATTGGCATAAAAGGAACCGCTCTAAGCTGGTTTAAGTCCTATTTATCAGATCGATTCAGTTTGTACATGTTACGATGAGTCCTCCATGCGCGCCAAAGTTAGTCATGGAGTTCCTCAAGGATCTGTCCTCGGACCAATCCTCTTACTTTATATATGCTTCCTTTAGGCAATATTACAGGAAACATTCCATAAGCTTTCATTGTTATGCAGATGATACTCATCATTATATCGTTATATCTATTGACATCCTGTCTAAAATGATGCAGAAAAACTAGTCCATGCATTTGTTACTTCTAGGCTGGATTACTGCAATTCCTATTATCAGGGCTGCTCGAAAAAGTCCATTAAGACTCTTCAGCTGATCCAGAATGCTGCAGCACGTGTTCTGACAGGAACCAGGAAAAGAGATCACATTTTCTGTCTTAGCTTCTTTGCATTGGCTTCCAGTAAAATCCAGAATAGAATTTAAAATCATTCTCTTACCTACAAAGCTCTTAATGGTCAGGCACCATCTTATCTTAAAGAGCTCATAGTACCTTACTACCCACCCAGAGCACTTCGCTCCCAGAATGCAGGGTTACTTGTGGTCCTAGAGTCTCCAAAAGTAGCTAGGAGCCAGAGCGTTAAGCTATCAAGCTCCTCTCCTGTGTGGAACCAGGTTCCAGTTTATGTTCAGGAGGTAGACACCATCTCCACATTTAAGAGTAG
>NW_024043001.1:0-34434 GCF_014851395.1 Micropterus salmoides | reverse complement strand
ACTGTTCTCTGCTGTTAAGGACAATGTTTCCACTTGTGACAAGAATACCAACAACAGATTTTAATTTGACCAAATAGGGTATGTCATCCCCCTAAGTGGGATTGCAAATCTCTCTGTTGGTGGCCTGAATTAAGAGCACGTAAGAATTTTTTTATTTTCAACGGAGGCCTCGCAAAGCTGGACGACATCTTTCTCTAAAAAGTCTTACCATCTTGAGCTAGATGTTGCAATTGTAAAATGAAGCATAATACTGGAACTGACTTGAGTCAAAAAAGGTATATTAAGCCTTTAGGTGTCATAATAATAAATTTATAACACATATAAGGTGAGGCATATGAGCAACAGAAGTCACAGGAATGCTCGCAAGGATAAAAGGCTACCTTAATAGCATACAGTACTAGAACATTTCAGAGATGTGTGCCTGCTGCTTGGAGCATATCCCAGTAATCAGTTTTTTGATTCTGGCTGTTTGCCAAGTGGACCAGAGGGATCACTGCATGGTTGCCAGATGCAGGGTGCGAAAGTAGTATTCATTTAGGAGTACCTGAAGCACTATGGGTGACAGTATTAGTGGCACTGATAGTGCCACTGCTACTCCAGGCAATGAGTGGTATGAGGGCTAATATCACCAGTGGCATTAGACTGAGTAAGCAGTCTACTTAACCAATCACTTTAAGTGATGTCACCCATTCCAAGTGTGAAGGTACCATGCAACACAACCCATTATAAAATCTGAAAAGATCTTGAAACAGCATACAACGTAAACTGAGATTTTGTAAAAACCATGCTAGCTAGCAAAAAGCTGAATTAGCTCAAAAAAGATCCAAGTGTTGGGACCCATTTAAAGTTTAATAATTTTTCTACATGAAAGTATGATGAAGTAATAAAGTCTAAAAAGCAGTGAATCTGAGCACTGTTCATGACAATTTCCCATTGTGTGTTGTGTGTTGAAAATGTATTGCAAAAGAGTCATTGTATAGCAACCATTCCCACTCAAATCATACGTTTTTATGTATTTATTTTACGTGTAGACAATGCTGCAAGCCATGTTTTTTCAAAACTT
Source organism: Micropterus salmoides (assembly GCF_014851395.1). NCBI lineage: Eukaryota > Metazoa > Chordata > Actinopteri > Centrarchiformes > Centrarchidae > Micropterus > Micropterus salmoides. The sequence continues at coordinate 33,371 of NW_024043001.1, read as the reverse complement.
TGTACAGTGAAGAAGAAGAACAACAAACACAATAAAAACTGTAACAATACTGATATCAATGGTGAATAACAGGCACACTAAATTAAGGCCCCATCCACAATACTGTGTTTTCATTTTAAAACAGAGACCTTATGATACTTTGCACCTCCCGTCCAGACTAAAAGGAAACAAAGACCTAAAACAGATCATTTTGAAAACGCTGCCGACCCCGTTTTTCGTTTTCGGATGGGCAAAAACGTAGGACTTTAGAAACGATGATGCAGATCCCCACATTTGGCTCTCTGATTGGGTCTCATAAGTCATACAAAGTAAACACGATGCTACGGAAACAGTTTTTAAATTGGTATTTTTATTAAAATATTTTGTACCGTGCAAATAACACTTACAGCCTACACTTGTACTGTGCATGTTGCTGCTGTTGACCGAGATCGTATTGTTTTAAAACTCTGTTTTTAAACAAAAACGGAGTAGTGTAGATGGGGCTTAAACCAAAATCTCAGTCAGTCAGTTATAATTAAGCCTTGAGCAGGAACCAGTGTCACACCGCCTCCACAGCTGGCAGACAGTCACATTACCTGGAATGGCACATAAAACTTTACAACTGGGACATCTTCCATTTATCAGACGGTCACCTCTGGTTTAAGGTTTGGCAGAAGCTTTGTACTCCTGACAGCTGACTCAAAGCTTAATTGAAGTCTAACCATGTCCTATTACTTAGAGTAATAATCTTTATTAAATTTTAAAGAACCCCTTTCCATTCATCATAAGTAGAAATTTCTAGTTGCAATTACAGGATCAACATGTGGCATTTGTCCAGATTAATCCTGATGACTTTAGTGGTCTCGTGCCTTTTGTTGTGTGCCATCATGGAGTAGTTGATAGTTGTGACTTTGAGTGAAATGTGAAATGACCATGGATGAATTACCATGACATTTGTTATGGACATTCATGTTTCTCAAGAAGTATTGTAGTAACTGTGATCCCTTGACTTTCCCTGTAGCACCACCATCAGGTCAAAAGTTTGTCCAATATTGGTTTATAACCAAATACCTGCAAAACTGACAACATACACGTCAGCCTCAGCTGTACTTTGTGTTTAGTGCCAATTAGCAAATGTTAACATGCTAACATGCTAACCTACAATGGTGAACACAGTAAACTTTACTGTGACGCTAACATCAACATGCAAGCATTGTCATTATAAGAATGCTAGCATGCTGACATTACCATTTAGCTAAAAGCACTGCTGTCCAAATGAGTCTGTGCTTAAGTACAAAAAAAACAAGACTCTACAACCATGCTAACGGTTCTGTGGGGCTACAGAAGATGGTTTGATAGTTTAAACCTTTTCTGTAACATTTAATAATAGTAATAATAATAATAATCAATTATTGGGGATAGTTATAAGGGATGTCAAATGTCCAATTTTTAATGGTACATGATCTTGTACCTATACACTATCATAAGGGAGAATTGCAAGATAAACATTTTTAGCATGCAGAAAATTTGCTGCCAGAAGCAAATCTACCGCTTCTTGATTGATTTCGACATTGAACTGAAAAGGCAGGGAAACAAGCACAATTCTGAGAGCAGCAAGACTTTTTCTGCACAGCTTGGCAGTACAAATGCCATTTCATTAGGAGGAGAAGGTCAATTGTATCCATCACCCTTGTTGAGATAAATGAACAATTGTGTGGCAGCTAAAAGATCATCAATTGATGAAAGACTAACATTGATCTAAAGAAATAGGTCTAGGCACCAAGTGCCTAAAACAGTAGTTAGGCTGTGTTTTTTAACAAAATCAGCCTCTGAGGCAAAGCCATAAATGCTAAGCCGTTAATTAGCATGTTAAATGAATGCAATTCTGAACTATTATACATAATTACCAGGTGTCTGAGATAAGGGCAGATTATTCATTCGTTTATCTATATTAATTAGCACAGGGGTGACCTATGCAGAGTTGTGTTTATACTGGTATCACATCTATAGACTACTGAGAGGAATCCAAAAATATTGTTCAATACTTTATGACAGTTTGCTTTAAACCCAGGCTTCTTTTTTACTGATAATACAGGTTTGTTCCCATGACAAGAGGAAGATGCCTAGTTTATTCTGAATGCTAACTTCCAAAAAAATATGTAGAATATAAATATAGTGTATTTTCCCTCTAGGTATGCTCTTTAGCCTAAACAAAGCTGACACAGACACAGGCCAGTGTGGAATCTCTGAGGGTAGTCTAGTTGGGGAGATGGCCCCCCAGCCGAAGCTTGAATAATGTATGAAGGATCTGGAGACATCACTTAGAGATGCTGTCAATATCAGCTGGGGCCCTGCCCACCAGTGTGGCTGCTGCCCTTTACCACAACCTTTAAAGGTGGATTCCCTAACTATGGACACATTTGTTTTCTAAAATACCCAAATGAAAAGATAAAAATAAGCGATTCGGTTGCCACAATAATGTGTATGGGTTTCCACTTTTGGGGACAGGGGATCATTTCCTTATCCATATAAGAGTGGTGTATTGGTACTCCAGATGTTTCTTCCTCAACTGTGTTTGGTTTAGCACAAAAACTAATGGAAAATTCCTTTTTTGGCTTATTCAGTGTCATATATGAATTTATGGCTCACCATATCAAAGAACTTTTGAAAGTCTAAAAATAAATAATATATTATCATAATCTAAGAAGTCCTTATAATCCACCAAGTTCAAAGCCAAACGCTGACTATTATTGGATATATGGCATTCTTTCATGAAACCAGATTGGCATTCATCCCTGAATGTGTGTGATTTATATTAAAGAGACAAAAAGACAAAAGACAAAAAAAATTTACCTACAGCTCAGAGAAAAGTTTATACATTTTTGAAGTCAGACCATCACAACCCTAGAGATTTGTTATTCTTTAATTGGGTTATTCGATATTAACTCTCATCAAAAGTTAAATCCTGTCAGCATATTTTGTTGTATTCTTCTTCAAAATAGTTTGGCAAGTCAAATGAGTTAAAAATTTCAACCGAATGTTTGAGAATATTATCTCTCGAATAAAGTTTTTCATAAAAGCTGCATATATAGTCAGATATTTGTTAAATATCCTCGCTAATCTTTCTCCCAATGTCAAGTTTTTTCAGAGTAGAGTTTTATTTTCTCTATATTCAAGAAATATATGCTATTTTTCTTTATGTTGTTCCAACCAGTTTCTACGTAACCTTATAAACATTCCTTTTGCTTTGTTTATCTTCCTTTTGCTTGGCGCGCACATCACACCTGTTTTAGCATCACCTCACTGGTTACCAGTCCAGTATAGAATTCCGTTTAAAATCCTGGTCCTTACTTTTAGAGCCCTGCACGGTCAAGTTCCTCCCTACATCTCTGGGTTGATACAGCTTTATACTCTGACCTGTAGTCTGAGGTTATCAGGTCAGAGGTTGTTAGTGGTTCCCCACACTCATTTTAAAACCAGAGGGGATCGATCATGCCAAGCAGTGGCACCTAGGCTGTGGAACGCTTTGCCTCCCTTCCTACGTTGTGTGAATTCTGTCAGTTCTTTTAAAAAGCAACAGAAGTCTCTGCTATTCAAGCAGGCTTTTAGTTAGACAAGGTTTTTTTATGGTTTTGGTTCTGTTTTCCAATTGTTTTTAAATTTTCTTATTTTACTTTATTTTATTGTGAAGCACTTGATTTTTATCTGTGAAAGGTGCTAAATGTAAATGCTCTCTATTTGTATAGTGACTTTCTAGTCTTTTCGACCACTCATCTGCATTCACCAATTCACCATTCACACATCCATACACTGAGCCTAAGTGCTCAAAGAGAAACTAACATCCGCACGCATTTATAAACTGGTGGAACAGCCACCAGGGGCAATTCAGGGTTCAGTATCTTGCCCAGAGACACTTTAACATGCAGCCTGGAGGGATTGAACTGCCGATTTTGTATACTGTTATACAAGTAATTTATATCATAACATCATTAATTTGTGCGGATATAAGAGCCATCCTTTTTCCAATATTCAGAGCAGACAGATTATTTGTCATATTTAAGAAATTCCCATGACTACTTTTAGCAACATTCAATTGATGTTGAGTAAGATGTTCTATTTTTGTCTTTTTTTTCACAAGATAATAAGAAATGGTTCAATTTCCAGTAACCACTTGAAAATCTCCCTCTGTGTTCCTTGTTAAACTAAATAATTAAAGATGTGGCCTTATGATCTGTCAACACAGCGGGAGAAACAGTGGACTTTTCATCTTCGCAGTGTCTGATGGCTAATCCAAAAATGGGCAAAGAAGTGGAGCTGACGCAGGCCAAATGAAGCCTGGTTACTGTACCACTTAGCCACATGAGAGGCACCGACCTGTCACTCAAAGCAGCCACGTCCTTAATTATGCATAACTTTAAAGGGGCTATATGTAGTTTCATTGAAATCACATATCAATAAATCACTTTTTTACTGCCTATTTGTCAACCTCACATGAAAATAAACCAAACGTCTGTTTTTTCTGTTGCTTGGAACAGCCACTTTTCTGCTTCTTATGTGAGGGAATCGAGCCGGGTTCCCTGCATCCTGAGCCTCTTGCCTACTACAGCAACAACACTGCAGCCAGGGTTCCAGTGACGTGGGAGACCAACCTAAGGATGGTCTGAGCATGGAAGTAGTATGAATCATGCATCTGTGGGGGGTCTCTAATTCATTTATCAACAACCATTATTTTGAATCACAAATAATGTGTTTTTCATTGTAATTAGTACGTATTATTATTTACATTAAACAAGATAAACAGACTTAAATGAACTTTCCTAATGAACTACGCTGCGCATTGCATGACTGACAGGATGGCTGCACTTCTCCACCATCAGCCACTATCGTGCGCACAGTTTTGACTGAAAAGGTTGAGGCCGCGACCCGTGAAAATGAACTCAGTTGTATTGTAGCCGACTTTATTACTCTGTATTGACTGCAGCTTATTTGTTTAGCATTATTGGCTTTTTGATGCATCCTCCAATTAGTACAGCGCTACAAATGATAATACGCTTGCTACCGTGTGCCGGCGACAAGCAGCGCGTTAAATAATAACACTATTACCATAAAGGGCGGAATTGCAGTCTCTCCTTGAGCAATAGTCTTTAATGGTATTTTTCAGGCGATTGAAACTTAACGGATTGCCTAGTGTGAGTAGGCCTATACCCTGTTGCAGTATCACAGACATCTGGGGCAAGTAGTGGACTACTTTGTGTGTGTTTGTGCGTCGGCATGTGTGTGAGAGAGGGAAATGCTGAATCACGTAATAAGCAACGATCCCCCCCCCCCATCCCCAGTAACGTTAGGTAGTATATTAGAGATCCCCAGGAAGCTCAGATTATAACTCGAACCCTGACTGCAGCTAAGGAAATGGACTCGACTAACACCATAAAACAACTGGCTCCCAGCAGAATACAGACTCCAACACAAACTCCACATAAGGATAAAAACAACAAGAAAGTTTTATGTGCCGAAGCCCTTCAGGCCAAACGAGAATCAGATCAACTTAGGGTCACGTGTCAAGTGTTGATCTGCAAGAAAGGTTGTAATGGTACAAAGCAAATGTGGAAAGATTTGCTTCTAAAACCATAGTGATGCAAGGCAGGGGCAACCAGTTAATGTTACAATAGCACGGATCTGCCGCTGTTTCCTTCATAATGTGGTATTTCCTGTAGACTTATAGTTTTACTGATACTCGGGTACACAGCTTCTTCACCACATAATATACAACAATGCAACATAACAGTGCAGAACAACAACACATAGTGAAAGACCCATTCAGTACAGTAATGTTACTTACTATGGTCTAACAGTGTGGCAACAGTCTCATTTATAATACTCAGTCTAGCTCACTAACCATTTTCGTTATCATCCAATAAATTTAGCTATGCTGACATTGCTGAGCCTCTGGTGAAAGACAGTCATTGAAAAGCCGAAAGACCAGGTAACGCCGTAATGACATATCATGTCGGCTAAATGCAGTCAATGTAGCGTTGTCATGCAACAACCATGGATTAGTTCAACTTCAAGCTGATAAAAAGATGACTGTAACTTGGGAGTGGGAGTTTACCTAAGTTTCCAGCATGTTGTGTCAGATTCTGCTTGCTCATGAGCTGGAGCAAGAACCAGCGGCGCCACCAGAAACTTTGGGCCCCTTGACAAAAAATCTAATTGGGCCCCCTCTGCGCAGCTGTTATCACCACATCTCTAGGACCTAACTGTCCCATCAAAAGCTTTACATCACTCTAATTAAAGGTTTGCAACTGTCTTGTTTCTTGTAGTTTAATACTAGTACTAGCACAGTATTTACTGCTGGTGATTTGTACATGTAAGTCTGCATAGAGGATGCAGTTCACTATTTGATGCAAGATTAAAAGCCACCATAAAAATGTCCTTATTGCAATCTTTTACAGTCTCAGTGTATTTTTATAGTAAAATTAACTGTCATTTAACAGCCATAATTAAATCTAACGTATCAAACTGGATTATTTTAATATTGTCTTTAACTTGCATGCAGGCTTAGGTATGCTGCTGACCAGCATCCAGTACAGAGAGAATGTTGTTTTTATTTTATTTCATAATGATCATTATGTGAGAAAATAATTTGTGTTTGAATTTCTGTCATTAATAAACATTTCATTTTCTTTTTTGTTATGATAAAAAGAGCAAGAGAGACAATATGGATGTTTACTTTTTGGTCAATGGGGATATTTAACTTCTATTGCCAAAAATAATGAGATCACTAATTTTATTATATATTTAAAATACTCAATGATGATTGTTTATATAAATATAATTTTTTTAAATTTTTTAAATTATATATATAATTAGTTTTTACCTGTCGGTCAGGACAAGAACACACCTGGTTGCAATCTAAAAACTATTTATAGCCCCTTTAAGCCTTAAAGGTTCAGTGTTTAAGTTTTAATGGCATCGAGTGGTGAGGACTGAAAACGGCATCGAGGGGCTCACTTTGGATGGTCGATTTCATGTGTTGTGAAGTCAGTCTTCCGACTTCAGTGTTTGTTCACGTACTCTTAAATCGGACTGTGGAATCAACATGGATGCTACTACAAAGATTTATTGGATAAGCATTATCAGAGCATTTAAACAACATGCAGACATCTAGTTTACTCTACATCGGCAGTGAACTAACCGTTATAACCATAGTACACGTCTGCAAAAAACACTCACTTGCAACTTTATTAAATACACCCTTGTAGCACCATGTTGGACCTTCAGAATTGACTTAATTCTTGGCATACTTTTCACAAGGTGTTGGAAACTTCCAACAGGAACATTTCCCCCTGACTGCCTAGTTAAAACTTACTAACACTTACCCCTGGTCTTCATGCGGCTTGTGGTGGGTATTTATGCATGAAAAAAACAGCGGACACAGGCAGACTGCATGCAGGCACCCCACAAAAATCACATTGATGTGCCCCTGAGACAGCTTGTCCGAAAACAGCTGACACTAACCACATCACCACAATCCTATGAAAACAAACTGACGCAACCCAAAGGGGAAACGGTACTTACACCTAACAGGGAATGCCTGTACAAAGGGTATCAAAAACCGTTACTTACCCTCTGATCAGAACCAGTCAGGCACTAATGCCGCGTTCAAGACCGGTCGGAACTGGGATATTTCCCAGTTAAATCTTCCGACATCAAAGCGTTCCAAGTGCATGGTGGTGCATGACGCCGAAAGTGAACGAAAACCATGGCTGACCATGACAAAGTGTACACACATTTGCACCCTCAGCAGTGCTTTAGGTGTTAATTAAAAGGATGGCAGTTTAACTGCAACAACTGACATAAATAGCCCATACGTTACTATCTCTGTGTACCCCTACATAAGTTGGTAGCCCTCAAGTCGGTCAATGTTGTAGGTTACACTTCCTAATGTTTTCGCATTTTCAACAATAACTTTTATGCAGAAAAGATGACTTTATGAGATTCTTTTCTGTAGCCAGCTACCTAATGTGCAAAAAGTGATGAGATGAAGGCGTGTAAAATGGTCTTGGTGTCCTTAAAAGTTAGCATAGATCGAATTTTTGCTATATTTCTAAGTTGATAGAAACATGATTGAACAAGCTTTGTGTTGTGCTGCTCAAAATTTAAATTACTATCAAACCAAACACCAAGGTTCTTTGCAACAGGCTTATTTAGGTGATTTACTAGGGAACCAGCCGATGGCAGTATTTGTTTTGCCATCTGCTGGGACCCAATGACCAGGATTTCTGTTTAGTCTGAGTTCAGCTGGAGGAAATTATTTGACATCCATTTTTTAACTTCACAAAGGCAGTTGTTAAGTGAACTCAGCATTCCAGGGCCTGTGGATCTGACGGGTAAGTACATTTGTGTGTCATCAGCATAAATATGAAATGAAATACCATGTTTATGGATAAAATGTCCAAGGGGAAGCAGATACAAGGAAAACAAAATGGGTCCTAAGACCGACCCCTGAGGCACACCATATTTAACTGGACAGAACGAAGAGACATAGTTTTTTACAGACACACGGAACTTCCTATTTGACAGGTAGGATGAAAACCATTGTAGGGCAGTACCAGAGATCCCTACTCAGTGCCTCAGTCTGTCTAACATGATGTGTGTCTAAAGCAGCGCTAAGGTCTGGGAGTACCAGGACTGAGCACATACTTTCATCAGCAGACATTAAAAGGTCATTGGTGACTTTAAGCAGGGCAGTCTCAGTGCTGTGGTACTTCCTGAAACCAGATTGAAACTTTTCAAATAATTTGTTATCTTCCAGTACAGTGAGCAATTGCTTGGACACGATTCTTTCTAAACTCTTTGTAATAAAAAGCAGTTTTGAAATTGGTGATGGCATTAGGTCCTGGAGTTTTTTTTAAATGTGGTGGCACCGGGGAAGCAGTGAGTGGTAGCGTTAAAGAAACGGATGTTTCTGGTTGTGGAGTCACCAATTATTATTGTGGTTGGGGAGAAAAGAGGACGAGGAGCTGCCGGTTGTGGGGTTCCAGAGCAGGACTGAGCAGAATCTGCTTCAACACTGCGTCTGGACTGAGGATGGAGTGTGTGAGCTACCGAGTGTTGTGTTGGGAGTAGCAGTAACAGACCTGAGAGAAGGGCTACATGACTTTGCAGGGTAGAGACGGCCTCTGGTGCGTCTGAGCACAGCCTCCTTCAAGATCAGGGAAGCGGAGGTTTTTAATCGGGATGACGGCCTCTGATCAGGCCCAGCGGCAGACCAGCGGCCCTGCTGATCACCGTTTGCCGCCAGTGCAGGAGATGTAGCCGGTGGAGGAGATGCAACAGTGTCGGCAGGCACTATCCGCCGAAAGGGATCCGTATCAGGGAGACTCGAAGCCGCAGGTGCATCCGCTGGATGGACCGGAGTGTCGTCAGACAGGGCTGCATAGCGGTTGGAGAGGCCGATGTGCGGAGGAGAGGCAGCCCTGTCCGAGCCTCTCTTGCAGCCACGGACCACCACTTCAGCCCAGGTTGACTGATGCTTTGGAGTCGAGCAGGAGGAAAGCCTGGGAAGGCTAGAGGGGTCCCATAGCACGGTGTCCTGGATGTTAACGGTTGCGCTAAGAGAAACAATCTGTTTGGCTTGTACTGAAGCCAAGTTCCTCTGAAAGTCTTCCATAAGGTCAGCATTCTTTTTGTTCGCTTTCTTAAGGAGTATGCAGTCCTCAAGGGGATGAGTTATCTCGGCTAGCATAACGTTAGTCGCCGGAGCTTTGTTGTGATCAGTAGCGTTGTTAGCAATCCATGTCGTATGACTAAAATCCTTAACTCACATAAAACTTAAGTTAAAAACTAAGTTAAATAAAAGGATATAAAAAATGTAATGTAAAAGTGTGGATAAAAACTGGATAAGAGTCAGGTTTAAGACAGCGCTTCCAACAGGTAGCTACAGACGCCAACGCATGCGCAGAGTAATCCATAAGGCCAGGCAAGTTTATTTCCACAACATAGATCTATAACCCTCTTGCTTTTAACCAGCTACTTGTAGTTTATTTTATCTGTAATTTGCACCTATTAAAGTGATTTCACACCACAGGGGGGGCATCTTGCCCATGTGGAAAATGCCTTTGCCAAAATACATTTGATTAAATGCAAATTAATTTGTCAACCGTAGCTATTTATTTTATTTTATAATATGTTACCCAAAGCATAGCAAAAATCAATAAAATGTTCTTTAATGTCTACTGAACTTCTTATGGAATTGTGTAATAGAGGATTGTTTCTTGAGCTAATATTAGTTTGTGCCATAATATGTGATGTTGCAATCCTGTGAGTAATTCTTTTTCAAAACACACTGCATTGCTTTAAAGACTCTGCATCTGGTGTCATTTCTTCATACTTTGCTAGTCCGGCTTCACTAGCACATTCTCTCAAAATAAGAAACTTTTAAAAACCCAATCAATAAAAAGTTAATGGAAAAAGCCTATACACACCTTTGTGGTGCGTGTATGTATTGCCTTTAAACAGATTCCATATGTATTTATCATTTATCAAAGATTGTCATACCCTTGTGTCGTCAGTACTCAAATTAGTTCAGTTGTTGAAATTGTAATGCTGAAACTTGTGAAAATGTGCCAGTATTTGTTACATGTTGTGGTAACATGTTTTCCACGTGTGCTCCACGTGTGCTCCACATGTTATTCCATGTTACAACGTGTGGAAACATTTTCCACATGTGTTTGACATGGTATGTCCTGTGGTACCATGTTTTCCACCTGTGATCCACATGTTATTCCATATTACAACATGTGGAAACATTTTCCACATGTTACCACATGTAACAAATATGTAGTAACATGTTTGTTACATGTGACACATATGAGCACATGTGGAAAACATGGGCAAATCATGTGGTTTTTCTGTAAAGTGTGTTAGAAAATGGACTTGAGTTTGGGGGGGGCGTCTTACCCCACTAGCTGGGAAAAATGCCTTTCTCCTAAAATTTACATTTCATTAAATTAAAGTTAATTTGTCAACTGTAGGTATTTATTTTACTTTATATTACGTTACCCAAAGCATGGCCATCTCCAAGATACAAAAAACCCTATAAAATATTATTTTATGTGTCAACAAATAGACATTGAGCTTAGGGGGGGGGGGCGTCTTACCCCACTCTACCCTAATAAGTGTTAGGGTTAGTTCCGCTACCATCGATTATTTGCTCTTAATTACTATCGAAGCGTCGAAGCTCAAAAAATGACATTCGGGCCAGCTCTAGTACGTATTAAACGTAGTGACGAAATGCGCTCTATAGAGACGTTTGTCTATTTGGGCTACTGTAGAAACATGGTCGCACAACATGGCGACGTCCATGCAAGAGGACACATGGTGAATGTATATAGAAATGGCTCATTCTAAGGTAATAAAACATAACGGTTCATTATGTAAGGTCTTTATAAACCACTGAACATATAGTTATGTATAATACTATGGGGATTGACTCCCTTTTGGAGCCAGCCTCAAGTGGCTATGCTTTGAGGCTATATGTTCCCCAGGATCTGGCAGGTAACTATCCAACTCAGGAACAGTTACTGACTCAGGAGCTGGAGCTTCGGAAAGGAAGGCTGCAGGCTCATGAACCCGATTAACTGAAGTGCAGGCAGATTGCTAGTGTGACCTTTGTTTAAATTACTTCTGTCTAAATGAAATTTGAGGCTTGTGGTAACAGCAGATTCCACATCTGCATTTATGACAGGACAATAGAGTATAATAGTCAGAGGCAAATCCCCTGTTGCTTTTAGGATTATGTTTAAATTTTTGGAAAATCTAGTGTAATACATAGACACAGACAAGTTCTGCCTATGTAGCTGTATTTTTTAGGCTAATGAACAAATTAATGAATGTCTTTATTGCCACTGCATGGAAAATACAACGAGATTTCTTGCCTCTCGTGAAGGAAAAACTGTTAACATCCACACACACACATACTCACACACAGTTTTTAACCCTTGTGGTGCGGCATTTCAAGGCTCTGTAGTGCCGAGAGAGCAGCAGTTGGAACAGGTGCTGGAAGGGATATCTAGTCTCTAACAATTCTCCCAGATTTGCTGTGGACGTGAGACCTGTCGAAAATACATCCTCTGTTGGGCCTTCTTATCCAGCGCTGTGGCATTCACAGTCCACTTGGATTCCTCACTGATGTTGACACCTAGGTATTTAAAGCCGGTGACCCTTTCCACCTCCTGGCTGGTGGTGCACTGTCGGTCCCTGTCTGAAGTCTATGATGAGCTACTTGGTTTTCCTGATGTTCAGTGTCAGATTGTTGACTGCACACCACTGAATTCATTTGCATCTCTGTACGCCAACTCATTTCCGTTACAGATCAGTCCCATTAAAGTTGTGTCATCTGCAAATTTTATGATTTTATTTGTGGGTGTGCACTCATGTGTGTAGAGGGAGTAGAGGGCGGGGCTGAGCACACAACCCTGTGGGGCTTCTGTGCTGAGAGTGTTGCTGGGTAACACGTGTGGGCTGAGTCTCACTGTCTGTGGGTGGTTAGTCAAAAAGTTCTTGATCCACCGACACAGCTGGTTACTCAGAACCAGGTCATGTAGCTTTGTCACCAGCCAGCTAGGGACAATGGTTTTAAAAGAGCTGTGATCTACAAACAGCAATCTGACATGACAACTCCAAGTGCGTCAGCACTGTGTGCAGGACTGCATTTATGGGATTCTCAGTGGATCTGTTTGCCCTAAAAGCATACTGGTGTCGGGCTAATGTCGGAGAGAGAACTTGATGTGTGCCAAAACCAAATATGACATGTTTTTAGCCACTAGCGTGTTGTCTCTTTAGTGATGATTAAATCTATAGCTGTAGGCCATCTAAAGTCACACCCAGGCACTATATACCTGGGAGCCAAAGATGTGTCAACTTGAGCATGTTATGATGATGGACCGAGTATAAAATAAAAACAAAATAGTTGTTTTATTCATTTAAAACATTGTCTTGATTATAATAACTAAATCATACAAGGGCAATTAGAAGTAAGCAAAGACCACTTTACGATTGGCTATGTATAGTTAACTTACCAGCAACATTATTTGTTGTATCTGCAGTAGAGTCATCTTCTGCTGCTGAGTGGGACTAAGAGAGGGATTATAATATAGTGATGAGTAAAACATGCATAACACAACATAAGCAAATAGCACAATTGCATTGATTTGTGATTTTGTTTAGTTTCTTCCTTCATACTTTCTAACAGTGCATATTAATTAATTAATTACTTTTCTGTAAATTAAAAAATATATATATATTGGCTGGAGTACTTGTAACTATCAGTGCACAGGTTGTTATTATATTTATACTATTCAAAATAAAGACAGGAAATGCTCACTTACAAGTGCTTTCATCATCTCTTCCACCACCACCAAAATACTTCATTATTGCTCCTGAGACAGTGATTTTTATTTATTTTTTTTACAATTACTGTGAACAGAAAATAATGCCAAATGGAAAGGCTGGAACATGTTACATACGTGACGATGCTTGCTTGTTGCAATAAATAGATAACTTTAAAGAAAATCGACTTTTCAATGCCAACCATTCATACAGTACATGTTCTAACAGTTCAAGTCTTTCAAGACAAATATCTGAAGTTTCCCATTTTAAGCTCCCAACACATCACAGATTAGTAGTAACTAGTAGTTAAAACTTTTATAAATTTGCAGTAAGTAATTGTTCTCGCAACTTTGTTTACAAATATCTCAGCATCACCAAAATGGAAGAATGTATGTTAACTGCAGCAAGAGGATATTTATGTGACAGTTCAAAAACGTGTATCTTCTCACTCACAGGCCCTTTTGACATACTGTATATTTAAGCAGTAGGGGGTAAATACTGTAGAGATACTTGTACTGCCAAGCTTAGTGTCAGAACTGCTAAACTTTGCCCTCTAGAGAAACTGAGGAAACAGGAATAACAGACTTTGACTTTTGACTTTAGATACTCACAAAAACAGTGTAAAAAGCTGTCGTGGGACCTCACTTTCAGCTAACACTGTCCAGGAAAGTGCAAATAGATCTGTCCATTCAAAGCAAAGCTGGGGCATCTCCTGCCTCTGTAAATACAGTATATCACATCAGCAGTCAATGAGATCGATGTGCAGCTTTACCCCACGGTTAGACAAACCATCCCTGTGCCAGGAAGGTCACAATTTCCTGCCTCCCTTTAAAAGTCAATGTCTCTGTCTCTGTGTGAGTGCTTGATGAAAACCCACACCTGCTTCGGGTCAATCAAAAAACCCTCCATGCACTCTGATCTCTGTGGTGAAGAGTGGCTATATTGCATTTTCACACGAATTTGCAAAGCCAACGCCTTATCGCACCATGTTTGTAACATAGTTAGTAGTTGAAAACTCTAAATATATTTGTGCACCCTCTCAACTCCCAGTGCCCCCATTTTTGTGTTTTTTTCCTGCCAGTCAGTGATCAGAGATTCAGACATCAGGGAATCATAACAGCTTCTACTTTTGGTACAGTCTGCAAGATTAATGGCGTGTTAATAATTATGATTCTGAATCAAAGCCTTGCTGTTTGTAAGAGAAGAGAATTCATCCTGACAGATAATGAATTGCTGGTGTTCACTCAGACTCATTAGTATTACATGAACAAACTGAATGCAGACATCCTTGTGAATCAGTGCTCTAAGGTGAACAACTTGGCAACCGTCTTTGACAACTAAAAAAGTACAGTTAAAACAATCCATATTGTCTGTATCCACATTTGCACCCTAATGAAATCTTCCCTCGTCTAGAAGGAGACTCTTGGAGAGCCAAACAGGGACAGTTCAAAGTATTCTCATGTTAAAAATCAAATCAATCAAAGAGTGTTAAAATCATCCATAGGCGGAACAAAGTCACAGGGGAGTTTCATGCATGAGTCAGAAAAATAGAATGCCTTAAAGCGCAGTCCCTTACGCTTCCTGACAGGTGCATGTTTGTTTTTTGTCTCTGTTTATGGAGCTCCTTTAAAAAGAAATGAGTCCCATACTCGTATGTGCCATTATTGAGATTTTCCCAATGCTGCCATAACCCATATTGCCATATTGCGTGTCATCATCTCAGTGGAAGATTTGCTGATGGCTCTTTTGGAAGATGAGTAGTGTTAAGTTGAGCACAAAGTGTCCAAAATTGGTCCAGCACTGTCCACCAGACAGACAGATTCCATGGCAGCTGTTGTACTTGTTGCGGGTCTCAGCATTTCCTCGAGGCGTCAAGCTCTTTCCTGAATAATCAACTTCAACCGACAGCCTTGACTTCACTGCTCCAAAGACTTGGAACCAAACAGCAGAGAGCATCATGGCAGAACTGATCAGAAACCCCTCCGCAAGTATCAATAGTTTTGTCTAAATCTATAATAACCAAGTAATACGATAATTAAATTCTGAAATAAGAACATAATGTTATCATCTCTTTATTTTGGCTGTTTGTCAACATTTCTCTGAGCAAATAAACCTGGCAATTTTCTTCTTTAATCAAATGCAGAGAAGACACCATTTTGACAAGTTTGAAGTCAGAGTTGAGCGAAGTGGCATGGTAGATCTAACGGAGTCACTGGTGTAGATTTGACTGTTCAGCAGTGGCAGATGATTCGGCAGAGTGGGGGGGGGTTCATTTTCTCCTAATTACACGAGATCGAGCAGAGGCTTACTGAGCTGGAGCAGGAAAACACCTGCAGCCTCAAGTGTTTCTCGCCAGATTCCAGGGGCAAGCCTGTAAAATGCTGCACACTAACCACAGGATTAGGGCACATGCTATTGCACAGGCACCTCTGGAGATGAGCAAATGAGAAGCTAAAACCAGAAAAAAAGGGAAGGTGGAAATGGATGTGATCAGTTGTAATTGCGAAAGTAAATTCAGCCAGTTCAATCAGTAATTAAATAAACATATTTCTGATCGTTGTTGTTGTTGTCATTTTGCTCCGCAAAATAGATATTCAGCCACAGCAATCATGAAGCATATGCTCCATGCTCATGATCTTTGAGAAAGTGGTAGACACAATAGCCACAGGACACAGTGAACTCTCAGAGTCTGACAAGATGCCATAGTACATTGTTAACAAGGGAAGGTTGTTTGCTTCCAGGCCAGCCATGTCAACTTAAAGGGAAAACTTTTCTTTTTCCTGTAGAAAATGCATACCGCAGGACCAGCTGCATGCTTTTGTGAGAGGCTGACACCATGACAAGGATAACATCATTTGTTGGAGCTGAAAGTCTGAGGGAAACAGCAGTGTGGTAGTGGCAGCTCGGTCCAGATGTTGCTCACGTAAACGCACCCAGTCGCCTATGGAGAGAAGAGTGTACAGGAAAGCGCTTTCTGTGTGAAATGACTTTACCTGCATTACTCCCGCAGCGTACTCTCTGGCCTCAGTAAGCAACAGCTGTGACAAGCTTTTCCCCTCTCTGCTACACACACAAAATCTTTAACAAAGGGAGCCACAAAAGCAGAACATCGCAATTTGTGACTGCCCTGGAAAAAAAAAACTGACTCATTAGTTGTCCATTGCTATAAAGGTCACTAAGATTAATCTTTTTTTAAGTGGGACCTGGTCACGAGAGAGACCGCATGGTGACAGAATGATCCTTCATCCACAAGTAAGATTGGAGGAACTACGTTAGCTTTACACAAAAGGTTTAAAATTGGATTGCAGTGTCTCATGTGGATATAGGCTCCTGTCACTGAACTGAGAGCAACCCCCTCCTCTGCTACTGCTGCATAATGAGAAGATACTGTGCCATCTAGCGGGGGGGCTGGGGAACAACACCGTTACAACCCTTTCAACAGGAGTAAACAAGTAGCAGTGAGCATCCAAGATTTGCATTTATTTACCAGCCACTTCTATAAAACAAATGATACAGCTGACTGGTGTAATGAGGCAGGAACAGAGGACAGGAACACAGAGCTTAATCAGAGCGTGTCATTGCCCCAGCCTACTCATCAGATTTAGAAAATTGGAAATGGTCTGGATTTATTTACTTGCACCTGTCTGTCTGTGCCAAGCTCAAAGGGAAGCGTATGAATAGGTTTCCAAAGAATACATTCATTCATCACAGAGAAATACATATTGGTTACCAATAGCGCATTACCTTGATCCAACACTGTCTGCCAACCTGCAGTTTTGCTACTTTCTTCAACACAAAGCTCAAACAGGTTTGATTGTGTTTACGGGGGCTGGGTAAAGGAATTAACTGCCCTCTGTTTTCCTGTATTGTGAACACAAACCCACAAGATTTTAAACAGGGGTATACAGTGGGGCACTGACATCAACACTCCTGCACTCAAGGGCTGTAGAGGCATTTCATTAGGTTCAATACTAGACTGGTTCAGAGAGTGAAATTACATATCATGCCAGCGGTCTAGCGGAACATATTCTCTATTACTTAATGGAATACTGTTTGCTGAGTTGTAGGACTGCAGAAATATAAGAGCCACAAGTCAAGCACCGGGAGATAGAGAATAGCAAGAGAACTATAATAGTGCACACTTTCCTAATCTTTCCTCTCTATACGTATCCACAGTGGATTCATCCCATGAGACACTAATGGGAAACAGCAGACAGACCTGAGCCACGGAAATAGACAGCGAACCTAGCCTGGTCAGTGCATCCAATTAGCAATCATGGCAAAGCCTCAGCCCTAGGCTAATGGAAATGTACTGTAGATAAGATCTTATGTACAATTTGGAGGTAGGATATAATAAGGGACTGGCAGATGGTGACCAGGAGCCTTGAGATGCTATCTGACACACTGGCCATGCTTCTGCTGACCAAGCATTAACAGCAGCCTTCACCCACAGAGCAAGAAGAAAGAGAGATAATTATGTCATATAATAATGAATTACATTGGCACCAGTTCACAGAATTGTAGATAGCGTTTGTCAGCACACCACTTGCTTTGTATGGCTTCCAATTTGGCCAGTCAAATAAAGCCCTGGCGGTGGGGAATCTATTCACATGTCTTCTCCTTTTCCTTCACAGAATAATGAAGAATAATCGGAGAGGGGGCAGCCTCTGGGTGCCAACTCTTTTCCATTACAATGTCTGAATCCAAACTGCTTTGGCACTCAAGTGACCAAACTTACTGTCTCATGTGTTGTATCTCAGGGCGGTATGCATATTTCATGTTAATTCCTTTCTAATTGCATCAATGAGCAGTGAATGGAGAATTGCATGTGGCTTGTAGTGGCTCGTTTGACTACAGGGCAGGAGTTAAAACATGCAGTGTCCTGCTCAGCAGAGTAGATCGCTGAGACCGACTCCCTGTAATAAAGCTCTGGGCGGCTCGGCGGGGAAATGGGGGCTCACTCTGCATGCAGCCATAGGTGATTTGTCAGTATGGTTGAGAATATAAGTGTGGGGGTGGGTCTGTGTGTATCTGTGTGTGAAGATGATTTTCTCTGTATTTCATCACCTCGAATTATCCTTTGTGGGGTTTTTCTCTTTCTTTTTTTTTCAATGTTGCTTGTAAGCAAAGAATTGATTTTCCTTTATATTGTAGGCTGATGATGTTTTTTGTGTGTTTGCTTAGACTCCAGAAGAGTAAGAAGTGCTCAGAGTATTAATACAGTCCTCGAAAAAATCACCTACCATAGCAAGTTTGCCAAACTCTGATTGACTGACAGGATCTAAATGAAGTGTTAGCTCTGTAATGATCGAGATGTTGGCACTGCAACCTCAAACAAGCTAATGAGTCCCTATACGTTGCATTTCCTTACACAATTAGAAACTTTTTTTGTTTCTGGGATTGAGATAAACTGCAAAGTAAGTGTGCCAAATCTATTAGTGTAAGTGGAGTGTAACATCTAATGAAGGTAATTAAACAATACTAATGAAGCTTCCTAAACAAACAGCTAATTACCTTAACTCCAGCGTCTGTGAGATAAAGTTGCTTCATCATAAGCGGCTGAGGTGAGGTGGAAAGATTAGCCAATTTTTCTGGTTTGATGCAGCCCACATATTCCATACTCAGCAGCCCGGCTGTCTTATAATTAGAGAACATCACAGAGAAGACGCAGCTAAGGCAGATATTTACCTCAAGCAGCTTTTCATTTAGCCATGTCTGAGCTGCGTTGAAATCTTTTCAGAGACTCTTTGTTGCCAAGCAACATGAACCTGAGGTACTTTATGGCATTCTAGTTATAGAGTTTTCTTCTGGCTTTGACAATTCATATCTGAGATATACACTGACATCCCCGTCTTTTGACCTCAGCAAAGTCAATGTTCAAAATTACAAACCTGCTATGAGATGTGCTGCAGATAACAGTCGTGCATGACTGAGAAGGACTTCCTGTAATTCTTATATGGAAGGTATCGTTTCCTTTTTTCTCCTCATAATTGGATATGTATAGGACACAGGAAAGAGGAAATCACTTTCATTCTTAAGTCTATATAAAGACTCAAAAGAAAATGCATACATTTTAACCCTCGTTGCTGAAGCTCCTGTTGCTTTTCGTTGGCACAGAGTTTGCCACTAAACTCAACCTCATGGATTCTGGCAGTGAGCCAGGCTGACATGAGGTTAGAGAGTGTGACTGTCTTCATGAAGAGCTGTGTTGAAAAGTGACAGTTTGGCCAAGACTCACTCTCTTGGGGTGAGAGATGAACCAGAGTGGGCCTCTCGCATTGTTGGAAGCTGTCCAGATTAATTAGAAGACATCTGAGAATACAGAGCTGACTCCCTCAGCCAGCTTCTCCCCCCCCCCTCTCCGTTTGACAGGGATGCCATCACAAGTGGATATCTATCTGGGGATCTTTGGGAGCAGGAGCGCTGCATGATTTATCGAGGATAATTTTGCAGCCTACCTGCTGAATTTGTAAACACCATTGATCAATCTGGCGTAGCTTTTACAAATGGCTGCAGTTTCTAAAAATGACAGATCATTACAATAAAGGTGTAAGGGCAGGAAAGTTGCTAATATGGATCACGGCCTGGAGATAAACTCAGATAGATTCTGAACAGCATCATTGATTTCCCATGCATCAAGAGCACCAACAGCACTTAGATGAACAACACAGAACCTTACAATGGGAAGAGAAGGGAGGAAAAGTGTTGAAAAAGACATACTGGAACAAACCGCAGGCACTGGGACAAAGACAGCACATAAACCTTTTGTGATTAAACAGAAACTGCTTCACTCTTTGTGTTTTATAGCACCGGCTCTGTGACAAGCTTCTAGCCCACTGTGCTTCTGCCGAATTCTCTCCTCTGCATATCAACTCCTTAATCTTTGAATGTGGCATTTTAATAGTGCGTAGTGGTGAAGCGCAAACCCATAACACTGTCTGCAAAGATACAAAGGCTGATATTTTGGGTGTCTTTGCTTGAAAGAGATCATTTGCTGAAGAAACGCTTCAACATTCAGCATAGAAAATAGCATTAGACTAGGCTACAGACATATGGAATAGAACAGAATGGAATAGATAGACCCTTTTTTAAGTGCAGTGTGTCTTCAACCTTCAACAGAGGAGCCTGAGAAGTAGGGCATAGCAGTTTCCCTTGCATGCAGCCAAATGAACTGTAATTGCCTGGGGAGCTTGGAATCAGACTCGAGGGTACAGACAGGAAGGCAAAGCTCATTCAGTACTCTGATCAGCAGTGATGACTGGCAGGTCATTGTTAACATTCTGAAAACAAACAACTCCTGCATACTGTAAAGAGCCTCACTGCTCAACAGGTCCAATAAACAATGAGCTGGAAGTCTCCAGAGACCCAGGGATGATATAACTGTGTAGGAGTAACTAAGCGATGGGCGTGAGATTTAAGATTATTTTTAATAATGGAAATGCTTTGGGCTTGAAGAAACAGAAAATGAGGATATTAAAATTTGCTCTGTGTGGATGATCAAAGAAATATAGTGCTTTGTTATGAGAGTTCAAGGCAGAGTATATAAGTGTATTTAGCTTGGGATCTTGTAAACAGGTCAATGACATGGTGGAAGAATTCATTGATGGTCTATCAATTCCCAATTTGCTCTGTTTTTCTTATTTAGCTCCATGTATTTTATCTGGGTTGTAAAACAAAAGCTCCTTCCCTATACCATCAGCTGTTTTCTACTGAAATGCTCGCTGTGGTTGAAGCAGTGAAAACAGTCAAGATGTGGGCTATCAAACCAAAACAATGAGTCCAAGGATGCCGATATTGGTCTGTCAGGAGGTCAGTTGGTCAATTGTTCATTTTATCCTGTAGCGTGGCTTAGAGGAAGATGCCTTCGCAAGTACCCATTAGATTTATATTAAATGTATGAGTATGCACGGTGACCCACTGACTTTTCCTCTACCTTGAGTAAGTGTTCCATTTGTACACATCTCAAAATCTGATGAACAAATTAATTAAATTTACTGAACTTTTTCAGCCTGCGAGTCTCATTAGGTGCCCTAGTTAAGTAGATGGCTGATGGCATGCAGGGTGTGCACTGACCTCTTCAGAATATTATGTGTCTATGATACTTTAAACATTTAAAATGCAAATACACCGAAAGCTGTGCTGATGGAAGTGCCTCTCCTGAGCACTGCATTTGTTGACCTGTCGGTGGAAGTGTTAAAACATGCTGCCTTTGCTTCACTTAGTGAGGAGCTGTGTATTTAGTGCCATTTGGGAAGGATATTGAGGCAGACTGTGTTTGAGTTCATTTTGTTTCATTAATGAGCTTAAGACTTGCGGGGGGGCGCTATTCTACATACATTTTAGATGTAGCTGAAAAGCTACACGGACCAGAAGGAGTCCCCTGTTGCCAGATACCTATTAATGCAGAACAAAAAAAAAAACCCAGAAGAATTCTTATCATCATTTATCAGCTCGGTGCAACATTCAGCTTCCAGTGAGCTGAACCTCCCACTCCGAGTCCGGCAGCAGCTCTTTCCAGCTAGTTGCCTTTCTACTACCCACACAAGCAAGCTTAACTCTCTCTTTGTAGCCTTGGTGCAGAGACAAATGGCTTCTGTAAATTACCTAAACACACACTGCCAATACTGGCAGTGCAAGCGTTGCAAGAATGATTCACTGTAGGCTAAATCAATCTGAACAATACTGTTAGTGTGGTAAACTATTCTACAGTAAGCAGTCTACTTTTGAGATGTACCGTTTTCCTTTCATCACTACGTGAAGTAGCAGTGGTCCTGAATGTTGGAGATACACCAGCTTTGTTTATTTGGATTTTTCTATATGTTTCTATAATATGCTGATTTCTCACAAATCACAAAAACCTTAACTTTAATGGCCAGATGCAGATATTGTAATTGAAAACAAATGAAAGATGTTGACACTAAATATTGAAGATATGTTCATCATACACATCACAACATTCATAGTTAAATAGATTAAGAAACCTAATTCAGCATTTATCCTAACCATCATAAGCCTATAAAAATTAGTTGAAATAAATTGGGGGCCGGGGTTGCTCTTTAACAGATAGACAGGCAGTAGGAAGGTTTGAAAAGGAAAGTGTAGTTTTCCCACCGTGGACCTCATCACACTTCAGGATGTCCTCTGGAATCGTTTCAACACGAACCTCCGTCACATTCTCATCTTCTCCAAGACAGATTGGCTGCCAGCCAGCTGGTCTGGATCATTCAGGTCTAAATGAAGAGTGAGACAGAATAGACGGCCTTGTCAATTTGTTCCCAATATCCTGGCTCACAGTCCTCTCTGACCTGCCCACTTCAATTCTCTACACTATTAAAAGCATCTCAATCCAAGTAGAAAGGAGTGGCGAAAAGTCATGTCAAGACTTTTTGCTTTAATTGTAAGCAGATAAAAATTAAAACACTGATATGTACCAGTGTTGTCAGGTGAGAGTCATTTAATCGACTCGACTTTATTTTGCAGCAAACTGTGATGCGTGGTTTACTACACAGTGGCTTTGGCATATACCTGTCAGGAGGTTTTCCATTTCATTCAGATAAATGCTCCTGCAGCTCTTCCAACACCCTGTCTTCATCACTTTACACTCCTTTTGGAGACTTTATGGCAGTTTAGCAAATGGAGGCAGCACCCAGACAAGGTTTAGAGCAGGAGAAATGAGTGCCATTTCACCAACAACAACTGATATAAATGCTGACAATGTAATTTAAGGGCTTGTGTAACCTTTGACAAAGCAGTTTGGTAAGACAACTAGTCCCCAAATAGCTTTGCTGACATTAGGAAAAACAATCTGCATTTACCTTGATTTGTGTAAACCCATTTTGTTGGACAAACCGCCTGTACCAAGAGATTAATGAGTTAATCCAAGCCATTCTCTGGTCCTCTCTGTGAATAAAGGAAGTAAATAATCATGGATGTGGGTGTCATTATGTACTTGGGGTCTTTAGTCCTCCTGGATGCTGAGTAAAATGAGAGAACTTTATCTCAATTGTGGCTGATAAACACAAAACTGTTTCTGGAAACAAGGAAAAATGCCTCCATGAATCAAGCCCAGGAAGACGTTTGGATTACAGAGTGTATCAGTGGCCCACTTACCGTAGCCACTTAGGGTTTGTTGATGTTTCAGATGGAGCCGGGTAATACTTCATCATAATGTACTGTGTATTTTTTAACAGATCATCTCTTTGTTTGTTTGTTGTCCATTGTGGAACTACGGTTATGTAACTAAATTGAAAAACTGCAGTTCATCAATAGAATTTTTTTTTCACGTATGAAAAACTAAATGCATGTGTTCAAGCCACAAATATTAAAATTTCCATTTCGCATTAAATTCTCCATCCTTCTATAATACAACCTTGTCAGCAAAATACTTTAGGATTTTTGTTTATTGACATAACTGCTGTGATGGAACGTAAATGAAAAATTGAATAGCCAATTGACATCTAATTTCCATGTTTTTGTTTCACAAGTGTCAATAATCTAATTCAGCACCATTTACATGATTACTTTTGCATGGCTGTTTATCTACCCTGCCAAAATTGAAATACAAATGAAATTCTTCATTTGCATTTTTATTTTCAAGCAGGCTTGTAAATCAAACTGTGTAGGTGGAGATGGGAAGGCATGGCTGTTCAATTCTCGTTTATCCCAGTCAACTAATCCTGGGAAGCGCTACGTGAACTGATGCAAAGAGCCAAACAAGCAGACAGATCAGCTCGAGAAGAGAACACAAGGAAGACAATGACAGAGATCAGTGAGCAATGTTCATTTTGACATCCATTTTGGGATTTAGTCTCAGATTAGGCTTTTGCCACAGTATGAATTTGGTGAGAGATTAAATCTGTGGTCATACGGGTCAACTAAGTGTCATTTTAATTAAGTCATGTTAGTCATACAACACTTCATATTGTCCCAAATCGACTTACTAATTTAAACATTTGTGATCTGGGCAAACCAATGTGTCCCGTGATGGGATTACAATTTGAGCGACTAAACCTATAACTAGAGTGGATGATCACAAAGACAAAACAGGAACAAAAGCAGAATGCCTCAACACTACTCAGCTATTCTGAAATCTACATTCATTGGCAGCAGTCAATGGCAATGCAGGTAGTAGTGTGATATTAGCTAATAGGCGCACTACAGTGTAACGGTTGGGGCGGCGTAAGGGCATATCAGCTCCTTCAATTAACCAGGCTTGTGTTCTGTGTCATCCTAGTAGCTGATTTGAAATTTACTTTAACTATGATCACCATCTTTTAACAATTTTAAACAAACATAAAAGACTTCGAAGCCCGTGATGTTCCAGTTAGCACAGAGATTGACAGCATGTCACGTACCAGTAGCCCATGCTCTTAATGGTCACATTAAATATTAAATTTGGAGGGAAACATGCAGGTAAAATCTTCTTCAGCTTAACATAAAGAATATGCTTTTTAACATGTCTGCAAATGGCAACTAATCTCAACTATTAAGCTTATTATCTGGTATCTCATACTGAATAGGTGCTGTAGCAGTACTGTTAAGGAAATCAAACAGTTTGGTTACAGTTAAGGTCCACCATCTTGTTATTCCACTTGGAAAGTGGAAGTTAGCTAACCAAGCTTGCTAACATTAGCACTGATGGATTCCCAATATAATATAATATAACTTTTTATGCAGGTTACTCTAACACCAGCAGAGAGCCACTCAAGTGCTGTGTTTGTCTTCCATACATATCCACCAAAACATTTGTGTGTTAAAAAATTATATTAATATTTCCTGAAGACATTTATGATTGCAAAAATCCACAAATAGAAAGTATGTAGGTCTTAATTAAGTTTTTCTGGCTGCCACCTTTGCTATAGACCCCTCACCATAAGGACATTACAGATTTCAGATTTATAAAATCAGTGCAGGCAGCATCCATCCAGGGATCCTCACTTATTAAACCCCTCTTGATGACATTTTATTTTTAAGGGTAAATTCACCCAAATTAAAGTTTTAAAAAAAGCTATCTTAACTACTGCTGCGTAGCCATGAAAGTATTTTTGCACAGGTTTTAAGACATCTGAGACATGCCTCCACCCTAATGCAATGGAGGTGAGTAAAATTCGATTAGTGACGCTCACAGCATTGGGAGACAACATTTTAAAAATTCAACAGCAACTTCTCTTTCCAGAAACAATGTCCCACTTACTCTGGATAATTCACAGAGCACATAGTTCACAATTGTCATAGGGACCATTTCTTCAGTACAAACCGTTCTAGTAAAATGTTATAAAAGGCTTTAATGTTTAATGAAAGCTTTCTCAGTTTTTGTACTCTGGTCTTTAAGAAACAATATGAACTAACATGGAGCAATTTTTTCTTTTCTCAAAATAAGTTAAAATGGTGGAAGGGGAAACTACTGCTTAAAATCATTGTGCTGTGAATGAATGACTCATCTGCTAAAATAGCTCCAAAAATACATTTATCTGCATCATTTATAGTGAATTCATTTTATTTTAAAATTCACATCCACAGGCAATATAATGGGTTGTAACAATGAACAATGAACACCTTTGCATTATTCAAACCCTCCACCCAGCATGATGCAATGGATGCAATGTACTGCATGGTGCACATGAATGATTCTAAAGTTCTTACTTAGACATGTTAGTGTGTCAGCCCATGTCCTGTTGTTTCAGCATTTCTTAAACAATATAAGGAAAACCATTATTAAAACCCATTAGCCCAATTAAATGTGAGTGGAAATTATTGGACTCAATGGACAACAATGGACTCAGTGAGAACAATAGCAGTGAACCGTTTTCTCAGTGTGGAAAATTTCATCAGTCGCATTTTAGTGAACAATCACTGATTCACAAAGGGGGCAATCTGAGACAATGAATATGCACACTTGAACAGCAATCTACATGGAACTGTTTTTAAAGGTGAAATAAGTGACTGTGAATGTGCAATCTGTAGGTGAATCCATCTGTGTAATGACGCTCGTATTTCCACTAGATGGCCCTTGCACCAAGCTGTGCTGCCTCTTCAGGAGTCATGTTTCATTAGCACTTGATCTGATTGCTTCTTATTTCTTGCCCCAGAAAAGGAAAACAACTGAAAATAATATGTAACTTTTCTATTAACCTAGACCTAGTGTCCATATTTGTGCTTGAGCAGATAAGCAGATAATCTAATTCAAAAACACGGTAACCCACTCTTTACTAATAAAATATTAACAACCTAGATATATCTATTTTAATTATTTTTTATTATTTTAATAATTCTCATTATTATAGTGTGTTGCATAGGGGAAGCTTTTCATCCTTCTTCACGCATGAAAGCATAACAAACTGCGTAGTAAGTCAGAAATAGCCCTCTTCATTGAAAAACAAAAACAGTATTGATGCAGAGTACAGTATGTTCTCTCCATTTGAGGAAGTGGTTTCCTCACCAGACTGCGTTACACGCGATCCTCATTTGCGCCTGATATTAAAATCATTTCACTAAGCAACTTGTAATCATCTGCTAATGACCAAAATAACCAACAGCAATTGTCTGCCCAAATGAACAATGGCCTGTGCAGCGGCTGATGAATTCAATGCACTAAAGCCAAGAAGGTCTCTTCGCAGGATGGGAGATGTCACTCACTATCTTGTGTTGGACATAAATTGTTGTCTCCGCGATGATGGATTTCCCTCCCAAGGCCTCTCATAAACATCTCAGAGTTGAACGGCTTTTTTCGGCCTCTCAAGTCAGCCTGTGGGCCCTCACGCACAATATTACAAGGTTTCTTTTGTTTCTTCTGGCAGCATGGCACCCTGGGATCCATCCACACTGGCCCACATGGGTGTCAGAGGACTGCTCAGCCTTGACGTGGCTTCAAGGCACAAGCTGAGCTGTACTGGGAGAGCTGGTACCATACCTCTTGGTGATTTATGGGCCAGAGACGATGATAAAATAACACGGAGGCCTGAATATTCTTCTAAAGGAAATAGTAGACAGCTCAGTGAGTGAGAGGGGGGGGGGGCTACTTAGGTGGGGGTGTTTTGTCCAAAGCCAAAAAGTCTTTGACCGGAGGGCAGGGTGTGAATGGGAGTGTGTGCAGGTGGTGTATGTGGGCTGTCCGGCCTTTAGCCTGGCTGGGTCAGTTTACCTCTCCGCCGCCACACACTGACCCTTTAATATGGGCGAAATCTCCTCTCCTTTCACCCCAGCTTTTATGGCCCCATGTAAATCTCTCTCCAGTAACTTAAGCTTGTCAGCCCTCCTCCTGCCCCTTTCTTTTCAACACATTCATCCTCATAAAGAATTCAAAGAGGCACTGCGGCAGGGAGGTGGTATGTGGGCCTGCTCAACTTGAAATAGATTGAAAAAGGCCAAGGGATGATCAAAAAGGAGAAAGTCCAGAGCGAAACCTTAGACATGGGAACGGCTGGACACTCGAGTGGGCAAGAAAGCCCCACTCAGATGAAAGGCAGTCGTCCATCAATAAGTCATTAAAGCAGACAGAAATGTAGACCTAGAAACAAGTACGCAGACAATCACGGTCATCTCTCCTCTAAGTGTGAGCTCGCACAAAAGCGTGTTGGGGGATTGCAAGGTAAGGTGTTTGCACTAAAATTAATAAAACATAATATGAAAAATAAGACTGAGTCAAATGAGGAAGTGATGAGCACCATCTGGTGGATTTTGTTTTTATGACCTTAACTGCCTTTTAGTCACTCTGCTGTTGATGAAGAAAAGAACCTACAAGCTGTAGGGGGTTGCTATCTGTAATAGGGCTCTAGTGCAACAGTAGAAAGTCAGTGCAAGGCAGTCACTAACTGCTTGGACAGGATTCCCTTTTACAACATGATGCTGTGCAATAAAATACCACCCAAAGCAGTCTGTCAGCTTTACATCTTCAGGGCCGTTTGTGCTCTATTTATAGAAAGAGAAAAATACATAGCTGCATACACAAACAAAAACACTTGACTTCTGACAGACAGTTTCCTCCAGCTGGTGAAGGCATATGTTGTTTTGTTGATGCGTATGCATTTGTGTATGTGCTCACATGACCCTGTGAGGAAAAAGTGAGGGAGCAATCTTTAAGGGGCTATAATTTTATCACTGTCAGCCCAAACAGGCATTACTGACCCTGATCTGTCTTAGTTAAGCAGTAAGAGATATAATAGGCGGACAGGGGTCACACCAGCACTTATTCATGTTGCTAATGTCACATGTTGAAACCAAGAAGCTTCTGGAGTGAGACAAAATTTACTAGGCAGTAAATTCAGCTGCTTTAGCGGGTATAGTGGCAGGACAATGTTGGGTTTTATGCCATAAAATCTGTGCGCTGGGAGAGTAAAAACGTAGCAAAGGCGCAGCACTTACTACCATATAAACATATTTCATGATGTCTCACACCTGATATGATTGCATTTTCCAAGCTGTTTCAGTAACAACGTGTGACATCAACCCCAGGACACCTTAATAATTTAAATAGTTTTGTAGCTAGCAGCAGAGTGTTGTTCATGTCACCTCTTCAAATTGCTTTGTATTTTCTCATTGTGACTGCCATGAGGTGTTAAGCATCACTTCAAAATTACAGAGAAATAACTGCACTCAATAGGCCTGTGCGCCGAATCGTAATCATCTGATAGACTTCAGCTCTAAGCCCAGTAACGATTTGGAATACCTTTGTTGCACTGATTGTGTAAAAGACTCAGGACCA
Organism: Micropterus salmoides; assembly: GCF_014851395.1. Lineage (NCBI taxonomy): Eukaryota > Metazoa > Chordata > Actinopteri > Centrarchiformes > Centrarchidae > Micropterus > Micropterus salmoides. The sequence continues at coordinate 4,300 of NW_024043001.1, read as the reverse complement.
AGAAAAGTCATTGTACACATGTCTCCCCCTTTCAGCCATTAGTTGTTGGTCACTTTAACTACTTACTACCAGGCCTTTCATGGCTCTGTGCTTGTTAAGGATTTAATGACTTGAAATTCCCTGAGCAAACACAGAGTCAGAGAAGAGGTCACACAGCTCTCCTTTCACTCTTTCACTATGGGGTCAGTTTTGTTTGTTTGTTTGAACGGTTCTTACCAATTTGCACAGAAACATTGGGCCTAATTCTGGATTAGGGGCCTCAATTGACCCAAAGGTCCCCAAATGTAATTCTATTACTTCCAAATATTTGAATGTGTCTAATATTAAATACATTTATAGCGGCAAAATGGAAAAATAAATTATATTATTTGATCAGTGGTACTGTATTTGGTCTCCATGATGAATTATATGATGTAGATAAGCAATAAATGTAACTTTGAGAACCCAAGTCACTGACCTTTCACCTTTTAAGATGAAAAAAAGTGGGTTGTTGTGCCAATTTGTTGAGAGAAAACTACTTTGTTCTTGAAATAGCACCATTCAGCTTGCTGGAGACTCTTCAGTACTGACATCGTTAACGACAGAACACAGAAACTGCTTGAACTAAACAATGGTGAAATCATCACTTCATGGACCAAAAAAAGCCATACTAATATGTGCATTTTTTTGTGACAACCAAAATTGTGGAAACACATTTGGCTTTTGGTTCTTGGCTACTGGTGGTCTTTCAAAATGACTGCCAGGGGGTGCAAGCAGTTTCAACCTTCAATTGCAACCTTCAATTAGAAATGCGGCAGTGTGGATGTAATCTCAGGCATCTGATACTCGTGGTCTGCTTCTAAGAATTTTAACCATCTGGCACATTGTGTTCTTTACTCCCTTCGATTGTGATCTTGTAAAACGGATGATGGTGTCTTGGTGGAAATGGCTGCATTTTCAGATGGCCAGTGGAAGAATCATATTCTGCAGTTTTCATTTTAATGACGAAGGACAACTTTCAGAAAAGAAACACCTACTGTGATAGAAAGCATTCAACACGGATGTGCCTCTTTCATCCACATTGGTGTGGACGTGGGCTGAGTGTGTTAAGTGATGCATCATGAATGACTGGCAGTAGGCTAGCGCTGTAGCTGGTCTTTTCCTGCCTAGTGAGCAGCTAATGGTGCAGAGAGCACATCCCGGTGGGGGAGACAAACACTGGCCCTGCTATGATGCCAGATGTGCTGTCAACTCTGTATTGTCAGGAGCAACAAAGCACACATACTAGGCTCAGCGCTCGTAGGGTATTCACATTCAGAATGAGATACTTTGCCATTAATGTTCTGCTGCTTGCGCCTGCCCGCCTACATGGAGCACTACAAAACTGCCATTTATTCCCATACGCAGCTATTAAGGCATATTTTTATCAATAATAAAAATCTGACAGTGGAGTGAAATCCCACACTTTCCTGGAGCACTTTCCCTCATTTCAGAAATTTACAAGATGTGGTCTTGACAGAATATGGCAGAATCAGTGCATTAGCATCACGTAATGAAACTGAAATTCATATTCTGCTGATTTGTGTTGAAAACAGGTGAAATTAATTCCTTTTTACACCTTGTTGTGTTGAGAAAAAAAAGATCTTAGGACTCAATAACTGAGCAAATGACTTGTTGAGATGAAGATTTATTTTTGCGGCGTACTGATCTGACCACACACACACACATAATGAGGATAAATTGAGACATAAACACAAAGTGAACACACCATACTCAGACATGACACACCCAAGGACACACACACAAAGATACAGACACACAAAGAATCATAAATACTGACACACACACCCTCCCCCAATACTAAGGGAGGGGCGGCCATCTGCCCTCAGCAGCAGCAACACAATGACCAGATCAGAGGAATCCTCTAATGAGACTTTTCTGCTGTTAAAAATTCATTTGCTGCCTCTTGCTGTCAAACAACCTGCAGGCACATTACACATTACAGTAATCTGAGGAGGCTGCTGTGTTTGTCTACTGAGCAGAGGCTCAATGGCTGTAGTGCTGATGACTTAATCACCTGTGTCTTTTTTTAAGCAACACATCACAGAGGTCAACCCAGAGCCGGTTAAGCCGTGAAGATGTTCCTTGCGTAAGCATTCATGACAAAACACTCTGTATCTGTGTCGACAAGAGTGAGCTGGTGTTTTGACACTGCCTGATGCCAGTGTGGCAGCATGAGGAGACAAAAACAACACTCTCCGCCGCAGTCGATGGTTCATCTTTTCAAAACTCTCATGCGATCTGAGATGAGGGAAGTGTGACTCGGGCAAACGAGGGCTGCTGTAGTGTCTCGTGATCCGTGACAGAGTGGGGGAGGAGGTGTGGGAGGTTATTGATCCCACTGTGGACATCTGTGCTATCTATCAGGAGGGTCAGTCATCAGAGAGGGGAAGTGAGGGCAGAGTGGAGTGTTTTTTTGTGCGTATATATGATGAACCAGGTAGACAACAACAGCAAAACAAACAGGTTCACTAAGAGTTCACCCTGTTCCTCCACCAGCGTGACATCAGCAACTTGTTTTTGTTTCCTTTTTCAGTTCATTTCTCTTCCTCTCTCCCTGCAAGTCGTAATGCTGAACACTGAATGTGTGTATGTGAAAGTGTTTGCTTGCACACAAAGAGTTAACAAGACAGGCTGTAGTTGAATAAAAAAATGCAGCAGTAAAAGAGATAAGCGGTGTATCTGCAGCTTTCATTTAATTATCGCGGCAGTGGAAATGGGCTTGCTTGGGCCAGAAATCATAGACGGTGCCAACAAAATGTACTGACTGCTTCACATTCTTTGGAGTTGCAGCCAAGCCGCTGGCTACATATGTGTTTATTTGTGAAAGACTTTGTCCAGACGTTTGCCTGAAGTTAAAGAGATTGTCTGATTATCTGAAAATTAAAAAGTTATAACAGTATCAGTGAAGGACGGTACTGACACTGACACAAAATATAAATTCAACAATTCTACTCTTTGCTGTGCACAAGTTTGGGTTAAGTTTAGAAATGTTGCTTGATGATGTGTATCTTATACAAAACCACATCACATTATTAAAGGGGAGAATAGAGACGGCTTGGAGATGGAGCGGAGCACTTGTCGGAGATATGCTTTCTAAAAACTTGATTTATGACTGATCTTGCTGCCTCAGTGTTACAAAGCCGGTGCGCTATCATCATCTATGTAGGAGAAATAGAAAAGCCCTGCAGATGATTTAGAAATGATCTTTCTCAAACTATTACGATGGCAGCCAGCCGCTGGGCATTCAAACACAGTAAATCTTATGAATCATGTGGGACGAGAAAAGAAGAGCCTGTAAGGAAAAGTTGCTGCACATGATGCCGGGAAGGGAGAAAGGTAAAATGCAGTGGGTGTTGCATGAGTCACCATTACCGGAGCCCTGTTAGAGACTGCAGACAATATTAGGTGAGTAAGAGTAATAATAGGGCTGAACAACAGAAAGGTGAGTGAGATCAGGTTACAGGTGCAGGAGAAAGTCTGTTGCTCTCAGTTTATCTTGACAGTTCGTGCCATCAATGCCTGTGAACACATGCATGAGTAAGCTGTTTAAGCTGAACTGCTTGCATGATAAAGTGTGATTACATTTCCATAGCATGAATAAAACCACTTTATTATCCTTTTCAGCCAGGCCAGACATAACAAAGAAACCAGCACCATGTCTCTGTTCATAATAATAAATGAACAAATGAACCAGGACTGTTTCCTTAAAGCAATACAGTAGTTCAACATTTTGGGAAAATCTGGTTATTTGCTTCCACAGAGAGTTAGACTGGAGGAACAATACCACCGAGGGGTTCTGCAAATTCAGTTGGTTATTCTCTGTTTTGAAGTTGTCCTTTGATACGGTGTTAGAATGAAATTCATTATAGCCCCATCTGAATACAGATACTTAGAACACGTAGAAAACATGAAAGTCTTTATGATTGAATGTTTCTCAATGGAGTGACAAGAGCTGATCAAATCCAGAAATGCCAAAGACAGGAGCTTAGGGTTAGGCCAAGGACACATAAAAGCTCTCCTTTATCATAGGGAAGAAAAGATTTTGTCATCACGAAGTTCCTAACTTCAGCAACAGACAACCACTCAAAGCAGGTGTCCCTGACCGACTGATTTATCCGACACGTGTTTTGTGTTTTATTAAAAGTAAACACAGAGCCTAACTCTATTTTCTTAGAATCCCTGAGCTTTGTGATTTAATGTGATTTTACTTTTTATTTTGCGGGGGGAAATAACTTTATAGTTTCCAGAGCTATATTTA
>NW_024043000.1:0-32862 GCF_014851395.1 Micropterus salmoides | reverse complement strand
ACTGGGCTGATAACTTTGTCTAGCAAACAACAGGCTTAAAACTAAATGTATTCACCAGAGAAAGTGAACAGCCGCTTCCTAAAAGCTTTTTCACTGGCGCTGGTAAATTTACACAGTGCCGTGGGTACCAGCCCTGAAGCATACTCGCACCAAACCTCCTTACTGCAGGTGTTGCATTTTGCTGTCTTTCTCTTTTTAGTGAAGCTAAGCCAAACTTTGGAGCATTTGCTGCGGGCTGCTATTGTCCATGACTGGAAACAGAAGTACGCTCTTCTTTAAGTCTTGTTGACGTAGCGTAAGAAAATGACGTGACGTTAGGTCGGCGTAGCAGCTCCTGGCAGATAAGAGACACTTGTGTGGACTGTAAAATGCTCCCTACATGTCAATCAGGAGCTGAAATATGCAGAAATCGAAAAATGCATGTGTCTTATCAAAAAGAAAATCCACAGTTCTTGGAAATTTGGTAACGGTTGCAACTTGGAAGCGGTCCTCCATACTCAACCCTACAAACATGAGAGTGGTATCAGTCTGCCTCTCAGAAAGAAAGCAAATAAGTGTATCATGACATTATAACACACAGCAAACAGAGGCTGGCCGCTGCAGTGACGTGGTTCACGACAGAGGACAAAGAGCAACTCCAACCTCTGTAAATCCCCTCAGGAAGCCTTTCATTTGTTAGTCATGCTGTGTGTGAGTGTCTGTGAGTGTGTGGGTTCACGGCGCTGTTATGTAAGAGATTAAGAGCACCTCCACCTCCACCTCCACCTCCTGTTTTTTTCTCTCTGTTCCTTAATTCCTAGTTCTTTCTCTCATCTCTCTTTCCCTCATTGTCCTCTGTAAAAGGACGGGGAAGGATGTGAATGGGTGAAAGAGAACAAAAGGAGCGAGCAGATGGTGGGTTAAAATAGTAACCTCATGCCTGTTGCTGGTTAAATGAATAAATTACATTTAGAGGTGAGTCAATTAATGGAAAAGTCAATCAACAAAACAACTGTTTTGTTTATTGAAAATCATTTCAGTCATTTTTTTAAAAGTTAAAATGCCCCAGAGTCAGTGGTTTGAGCTTCTTAAATATGAATATTTGCTGGTTGTCTTTGTTTTTTATGATGTTTAACTGAATATATAATATTTGTGTTTGCTCTATTGTTCAGACAAAACAACCAATCAGAAAATGTCAACTTGGGCTTTGCAAAGTTGCAATCGACATTTTGGACACTTTATGGAGTCTATCAGTCTTGAAAATAATCAACATATTAATGAAAACGATTGCTAGTTTCAGCCCTAATGATGTTTTTTACTTTACATCTACACTGAAGTAGAATTTAGGGAATAATTTTCCATCCTCATCATTGAATCAGCCGATATTGGATGATTCTTGGTCCTAAAATCTCACTGTTTTCTAGTAAAGATGTTGAGATTCATGACAACTAGGAAATCTGTCACTCAGTGAGTTGCACGTTGTTGTGTTGTTCATGCAGTAGCTGTCACTCCCTCAGTCTAACACTTGGTGGTGCTGTTGTCTCTCTCAGCTTCTGGAGTGGGGTCCCTTTGACCTGGTGATTGGAGGAAGTCCCTGCAACGACCTGTCAATTGTTAATCCAGCGAGGAAAGGCCTGTATGGTAAATATCTGCCAGAGGAAATAATTTCATTAACTGTGTTTTTAACTATTATTGTCATTTTTAATCAGGTGTGAGCAGGGAATGGATGTGGTGCATTAAAGTCTACTGAAACCTATAGTCATTTTGATTTCATTAATATGAATTTAGGTGAATACTTTTAGTTTCCCACAATCATGTGCTGTTTCTGATGCTTTACTTTTCTGTGGATACAATTCAAAGAAAAATACATTGATTTTGAGACTGAACTTAAGCAGGCTGATGATTTTTTTTTGGACTCTGATGGTGTTTTGATGCTCCAGAAGGCACAGGGAGGTTGTTCTTTGAGTTTTACCGTCTGCTGAGCGAGGCCAAGCCCAAAGAAGGAGAGGACCGGCCGTTCTTCTGGATGTTCGAGAACGTGGTGGCCATGGGCGTCAATGACAAAAGGGACATCTCACGCTTCCTGGAGGTGAGTTAGACCTTGTAGGCTGTTCATTTACAGCTGTTAAGCTCACTATAAACAGCTGCAGCTATCAAAAACATTAACAAGGACATCTGTGAATGAAAGATATTGCTTACAAAGGATGTAGTTCAAGACATCAAAGTAAAGGCTAATTTTAAACTTAAGCCCTACAACCATTTAAACGCTTAAACAGCTAATTGTTCGTTGTACACATATATTTCTGCTTAGGCATAGTGATTTCCCCTTTAATCCACTAGTAGTCATTTAGTTTCCTGTGAGAAACAACAATAAAGAATGATTAAAAAACAGTAAAAGCGCCTGAGAATCATTTTAAGCACTGTGTAAATAGGATTACCTCGAGTTTATGAGTAATCACTGTGTGTCTCTGTGTGTTTTTCTGCAGTGTAACCCTGTTATGATTGATGCTATCGAGGTTTCTGCTGCTCACCGTGCCCGATACTTCTGGGGAAACCTGCCAGGCATGAACAGGTAGGGGAAAAAAACGCTCAACTCAGAAAGTCCTAATTCTTTTCTCAAAGAAAAAACATGTAAACACTGAAGATTGGTGGATTTATGAGACTTTTCCATGGTTGTGCACATGTTCAAACAGCAGTGTCTAAGGCTAAAATAGTTGTATTTATAGCCCAGTCTCTCTTCAAGTTATTTGTGCTGTGCGTCACGTAGAAAAAGTTCAAGACAATTCAGCTACGGCAGCTCACTCTGAAAAGGGACACTTGCTACTGAACATTATGCTGCTGATCTGGGTGGTGATGGTGCAGTGGATAAGTGAGAGAGACCCGGTTCAATTCCCCACTGCGACACATCTACCATTGTGTCCCCGAGCAAGACACCAGGACACTTAACCCTTAGTTGTGCGACCTCTGACATAATTAACAATTGTAAGTTGCTTTGGATAAAAGCATCAGCTAAGTGAGGAAATGAAATTAATGCTCCCTGACAAAAGAAGAAAATCATGCGATTAATCGCACTTAAATTTTTAAATCGTTGCCAGCACTACTATATACAGTATATAAACATTATCAATCCTCTCTGTTTCAGGCCTCTGTGTGCCTCGGGTATGGACAAGCTGGAGCTGCAGGACTGTCTGGACCACGGCAGAGTTGCAAAGGTTTGATATCTACAGAACACGGAATAAAGTCAATGATGAGGATCTGTTGTTCTGCTGTTTTTTACTGGTCAGTTCTGTTTGACCGTGTATTTGTTGTTTCATAGTTTGGAAAGGTGCGCACCATCACTACCCGCTCCAATTCCATCAAACAAGGGAAGGATCAACACTTCCCTGTCCTGATGAACGGGAAGGAGGACATACTGTGGTGCACTGAGCTGGAGAGGTGAGCAGAAACACACACGCTGTTAAATGCAAACATTAAAACTTTTAAAATTAAATAAATGAGTCACGGACATGGGATGTGATTTAAATTTTGGCTGTGTATTCCTGACCCTGCAGGATCTTTGGTTTCCCTGTCCACTACACGGACGTGTCCAACATGGGTCGCGGTGCCAGACAGAGGCTCCTGGGCCGATCCTGGAGCGTCCCCGTCATCAGGCATCTGTTCGCACCACTGAAAGACTACTTTGCCTGTGAATAGACATCACCCTATCACCAGCGAACAACAATCCCTGTAGCTGGGAAAAGTGAAAGTAGCTGTTAGATGTCCAGTCCTGTCTGGATCCTGGCGATAATACACTGCAGCCTTAAAGACACATAACACACACTAACAAAGAGATACACGTACAGCATAGGTGAGCACCTTCGGCTGTGGTTTATCACTACCCCACAGTGTCAGAAAGAGAGGGAGGGTCAAAGGTCAGGTGTGCGATTCATGACCCTTCTGCCTTTTTTTTACGTTAACATTAAGCCTGTACAACGGATTTAATAGGAGTTTTCTTCTTTTTAAATGGCCATCGGAAGGCATTGTTTTTAAGTTGACAACACTTAGTAGTTGTAGAAAATAGAGAACAACATGGCACCGTCGGTACAACTTTTCAAGTGGCTCTGTATCAAACTTTTTTTTTTTTAGGAAGTGTTAAACATTTCAGAGGTCGCTCATCTCACCTCCGTCTAGCTGACGATTAAACAAGCAAGCTGCTCATACAGGCTGTTAACCTAAAGAAAAACACTTGAAAAGCTCACTTGAACCAAAGTCAGAAGATGGACGGTTGAAGTCCTGCTCAGTGTTTGGGTACCTGCTGTTCCACTAACCTCGGCCTGAATGGATTTTCTCCCAAAAAAAAAAGGGGTTGTTCTTCGGCCTGTCTAGAAAAGCTGAAACATGATACTGGAGTTTATGTCTCAATTTTAAGATAATAAACATGTATAATTGTGCTTGGTGATAAAAGATGAGCATCTGTTCATTTTAACCAAGATAACACTGATTATTTTGTTAGCATTCAACAACAACTACATATCCCATAATGCTAAGCTGCGGTGAAAGCTTTGTGGAAGCTGTAGCTGTTCAATGCTTACAAAAAAAGAATCAGTCTTTAGTTTGCTCATTTAGATTCAAATCTGGAAATAAAACCTTAACATGTTTGAGTTTTTCAAAAGACCACTGAAAGACGTCCTCTGTAAGAAAGTACATCCAGCCGTGGAAGCTAGTGGACCAAAAGCTAACCTGGAAATGAAGCAGGAGTTTGGTTTATATCTAGATGGGTTCACATTCACAGTTTTTTGTTGTTTGTTGTAAGAAAAACAGTAATTTTACCTTTTGTCTTTTGCTTTGGGATGAGTTCATATGAAAAAAAAAATTGCTTCCTTTTAAAAAAAATAGAAAAGCATCTTTTACTGAAGATTATATAAAAATGTTTTTGTATAGATAGTGTGAAACTTTGAGTTATACTGTTATGTCACAGCGACGTCTCCCTGATAGCTACGTACAAATACTTGAAACAAGCCAATGCAAAAACAGAGATATAGAGAATGGGTTTTTTGGCTTTTGCCAACCTTTCCAGACAGCAAAGATTTAACAAGTGATGGCGTTTATCCTACTGTAGATGTTTAGATTTTATCTTTAAGAAATAAAATTGTTTTAGTTTACTGTAACAGCTGGTGATCCAGGTTAAAAGAAGTTCGTTTGAACCCAGGAAAGAGTGAGTGTCACTGTGTATAAATGTGGGTTTTACAACAAAACAAATGGTGGTAAACACTGGTGAACACGCAATCTCTTTTTGCAAACTAGCACTGACTACTTTTTGTTTAAGGGAGTTTTTTTAGTTTCCAAAACATCTAACATGGAGACTGTGATGAAAAATCATCTCTACGATGCTGGTTGATACGGTGCTTTGTTCCGCATGGTACAAATGCTTTGGGAAACAGTGTGTATAAATACACTAATTCTAAGTATTTGTGAGTATCCTCAAAGTGAGAACACAAAGAGTCTGAATGCACACATTTATTGCCAGAATTGTTTTCCTCACACCTCAAACACCAAGCTTTTGCAATAATGATTATTTTTAATACTCCTTAAGAAAGATAAAGATTGTTTATAGTCCACAGGTCTTTACCATTTCTGAATTATTATCTGACTGGATAGCAGGGGGTTTTTTTTGCCTGCAATTACATGTCAGACTGTATGCTTAAGCATTAGCATGTTCACCAGACAAGTATTTACTGGACAGTTTATTTTGGTACCAATTCTCTTGATGTGACCAACGGACCACGCCAAAAAAATCCTTTTGAAATACCTTTCTGTTCTGATAACTGGAAGATTTTTTTAAATGCTGTTGGCTGTCACCAAATCCTTCTAAACGGGCATTACCTCAGACAAAGGGGCAACTCCTCCTATAGGATCTGTGTTCTGTGAATATATACTGTAGCTTTCTGCTCCCATATGCCCAGTATATATAGAGAGAGCTTGCATTTTATCACTGGAACTTTTTTTTTACACAATGTTTTGCGTACTGTATTGATAGAAAGGTTTACAAGTGTTTTAACTCTGGTTCTACCAAGAACTAAATTTTTTTACACAAAAATGCACACGCCTTCTTAAAATAACTTTTCTTTGTTTAATGTTTAAATGGCCAGCTCATTTAGAAATGCAAGACTCCTCTATGGTGCTCAAAAGTGCCTCTTTTAGTTTTCCAGGTCGATTTTCAAGTCCTTTAAAAACCAAAAAGTAATTGTTTACATGCTTCATTAATACTGCTGAACTTGTTGAATGTTTTGTTTGAAAACAGTACGCAAAAATTCTAGTGTTTCTCTTTTCTTTTTGTAACTGCTCTTTTAAGACTTTTTATATGGAGAACACATACTATATATTAACACAGTATAAAGCTTGCTTGAAATTTGTAATGTTATAGCACGATATAGAGCATAATAATCAATAGATTTTTGATATGTTTTGTTATTTAGACCATTTGAGTGTGTATTTGTAGGTTTGAGTGTGAATAATAGCTGAGGACCTTTTTTAGTAGTATAACCTTTTTATGCTGTGTCTTTTATCAGAATTGCATTTTAGGAATTTTCTTTTTGCCTTTTTATGAATCTACAGTGCAAAAGCAATTCAAAGGAACAGATTGTGCTATTTTTATACTTTGATGTATTTTTTTTTTACATTTGTGTACTTCTTATAGCAACCTATATATATAATTTGTACTCAATAAAACGCAGCTTCGCTGCTGAAAACCACTGCCATGTGTCTGCGTGAAATGCTAATTAAGTTGTCTTTTGTTTGAATATTCCTCTCAGTGGCAAAATGTCTGTAAGGGTCAATGAGGTTCCAAATACATCTTGTTTTCAATAGTGGTTAACCCACTAATTATTTTTAGTGACCTTATTAATTGTTCAGTATGTAAAATCAGAACATAAATGACGGCTTTTCTGAGGAACTGTTGAAACTCCCCAAAAGTATTAAAAAATGCTTAGTAATTTTTGGAATTTTACATGATAAATAACCTTAATGGTTTATCAGTAATCAATATCTGCATTTTGTTTATCAGCTGGTCCATTAATTGTTTCAGTAGTATAATCATGAGATATATAGAAATTTTAAATGATGAAGGCACTTGCAAATGACAAGGTCATACAAAATGTAAACCACACTTTGGCGTTTACTGTATGGTTTAAAATGTAGGTGTGAGCAAAAACACAACTGTATATATATATATAAACACATATATTTATATGTTTATTTTTATTTACAGCAATAAGCAAAGAACAAAAAAATTAAAATAAAAACCTTGGAACAGACATCCTGTTATACATTAATTTGAATGAGATGGAAGACGAAAAGCTTTTTTCTTTAAATACCTTTGTGTCTAATCTGGTCGCCTCTCTGATCAAGTGAATTTATTCCACGAAAATGTAGCATGATGTGTAAAAAAGCGCTGCTGTCAAAGATTGCTTAATGAGACAGCCTGCCTCATCTGAGAATATGTGGGGGAAATGTTGAGGATTGAAGAGTTCTGAAAAATGTATTAAGCAGCAATTTTACAGTCAGCCTGGATGAAACAGCAAGACCTTGAAGTGAAGACAAAATCTTATTATCGTTATGTGCTCAGATGTTTGGATTCAAAATTAGGGAATTGTAGTGGCTGCAAGTGCTCTCAAGTCTGGATAAAGTAAGAAATCCTTTTCATCTAATGGTGTTAGAACCAAAAGAATTTGGGCAATGTGATGAAGATGGAAGAAATCTCCTTTAGTGGTAATAATGTGTTTTTCAACAACGGTGAAGAGTCATCCAAATTTTTGGAAAACTGGACCTGCCATCAAAGAAGAGGCAGTTGTTTGAATACATTTTTTTGCCCTAAACAAATTCTTGTTTAGATTGAGAAAGTTCTCAGGGAGTCATGTTTAAGTTAAACAAAATATAATCAGGATCTCCTGGCAGGAAAGGAATGTAAAATCTAAGTGCTGTTGGGATAGAAATTAAAGTCTTCAATTCACCCTCAATATGCTCTTTTTGTTTATGCTTGTTCTGTGTTATGTACATTGAGAGCAATGTAATCAGAATCAGAATCATTGCCAGGTATGTTTACACATACGAGGAATTTGACTCTGGATTGTAAAATGCTCACAATGTGCTTATTTATACAATAAGAATGAAACACAGGCTACAGTATAGAGAACACATATATACACACCATGAACAGAAAAAGACAGATTGAGACAATAGTGCCATGAGCAGAGTGCAAAAGATGCAGGAGAAAATTATTATTACCATTATTGTTATTATGTACATGTCGGAGGTGGATGTGATATACAGGTGCACAAACATACATGCATACATGTACACAGTGTGATGAGTACGAAGAACGCTGGAATAAATAAGTATAATGTGCAGGTGCTATTTACATGCGGTAGGTGGATTTGGTATCCAGTATATACAATATACAGTATGAACAGCTCTGAAATAGAGAATGATGAATATATACTAAGTGGTAGCCAGTAAACAGGTGACAGAGTTACTGGGTTATTGCACAGGAATGGTTGATGACATTGTGAGTCAGTCAGCTGTTCATCAGAGTGATGGCTTGTGCGAAGAAACTGTTTTTGAGTCTGTTGGTTTTGGCGTACAGTGCTCTGTAGCGCCTACCAGAGCGGAGAAGCTGGAACAGGTTGTGTCCGGGGTGAGATGGATCTGCAGTGATGTTTCCTGCCCTTTTCCTGACTCTGGAAATGTATAAATCCTGAATGGACGGCAGGTTGAAACCAATGATTTTTTCTGCACTATCTGTTAGTAGTAGTTAAAGTTGATGTTGGAGTTAAACTCCAGGTTGTTCGGACTGCACCAGTATACCAAATATCACATTCCCCTTATGTGTAGGCCTACACACACCTGGCCATTTAAGCTGATTCTGACAGTGTTGTGTGCTCAGTAATATCCGAATCAGAAACAGAATCTGAATCAGCTTTATTGCCAGGTATGTGTACACATACGGGGAATTTAACTCAGGATTATACATTGCTCACGATGTGCTTACTTGCTATACAATACAATAATAAAATCAGACACAGGCTACAGTAAAGAGAACACATATATACATACTATAAACAAAACAATATAGACAGATTGAGACAGTAGTGCTGATGGAGTGCAATGGATGCAAGAGTAAATTATTATTATTATTATGTACATGTCGGAGGTGGGTGAGATCCAGGTGCACATACACATAGGTGCATACATGTACACATTGTGATGGAGCATAGTGCAATTGTTGCCGGAATAAATAATTTTATGTGCTGGTATTATGTGTTTGATGTAAGTGGATTTTGTATACAGTATATACAATATGACAATATGAACAGCTCTGAATTATAAAACGAGAGAATGATGAATAAATAATAAATGGTAAGCAGTAAACAGGTGGCTGATTAGAGGCAGAGTTACTGGGTTATTGTACAGGAACTGTTCCTGACACTGTGAGTCAGAATATGAAGAACTAAAGAAAACATTGGCTACCTTCAATAGTTTCCGTGTAATTTAAGGCAAAACCAGAATTAAGAGGCTGTAATTAAGGAAGTAGCATTTTAGTACAACCTTGGATTGGAACTAAGTGAATGTTTTGAGCTGACTGCAACTACTCTAGTAAATAAGGAAATGGGTTTCTATAGTTATATACAACTACATCTTATGTGGTTTGATTATGACCTTGTCAAAGACAGGGCATGCAGCTGGAACAGTAAAGCAGTGATAATATGGAGAAGATCTCTGAGAAGTTTGGAGACGCCATTTTTCCAATCAATGAATTCCGCATTTTTTACCATTACTAAAAAAAATATTATCTACCACTGTCCTCATTTATTATAAAAGTATTTTTAATTCCTTTATTACACTTCACAACCAAACATATTTTCTTTCAGCAACATTAACGTTAACATATTGTAAATCGTTTGATAACCTTTAAGTTGTGCTTTTGGTGTAGATCGTTTTTTTTGTGTGTTTTTAAAGAAGACTTAAATAATTAAGATGTTTAAATATTGCGATTAAACACTCAAGTATAACAGTTTGAACAGCGCTGGGCATGTCGGCTAGCGGCTAATGCACTGGAGTAGACTAAAAGTTAAAAGCTACAAAAGCTAGTAGCCAGGAAATCTTGCTAACCGGCGTAACCTAACGTTACTTAGCTTAGCATGCTAACACTTTTGTACAATCGTGACATTCACACCGTAACGTTAGTTGTTAGCAAAGTGTACAAGTTGGCTGTTACGTGACGTTATTTTATAATCACTATCAGATTAATGAACGCATGGTGGTAATTTCGTGATATTTCTATTTACTTATATTACGTTGAATTGCCAAACAGTCCTCCCAAGAATAGCGAACTGGCGGGATGGTAACGTTAGCCCAGCCGGGAGCGAGGAAGGGGGGGTGGGTTTAGGGGTTCGGGGCGGAGGATCTGTCGAGTCTGGTACCGGTAGTTGAAACGACAAAGACGGGGTGAGTAGACGATGTTTTCTCAACCGTATTCTGAATATATTTGACAAAGATTTAGTTTATACAACATGAAGTTAGTTAACGCCACTACGTTATATTCGCGCTCTAAATCCGCCGTTTTCTACCGTTAAAGTCCGTTGGCTAGCTCACGTAAGTTAACGTTAATGTAGCGTTGTTTAGCTTGCGTTAACCGATGTAGCCGCATCGGCTTAACGTCTTTTCTATTTATTACAACGTTAACTTAATTCGTTCCCCAAACATAGCAATCTAGCTAAATCGCGATTATTTAATATAAGATAAGCAAGATAGCGTATGTCTGCATTTAATTAGGTTGATTTAAACGTTTAGATGTTAACGTTTGTGGCTATCTTAACATTATGGTTACGTTAACATTAAGTTACTTGCGGACTGATTTGTACGTTTCGCAGCGAGCAATCTCCAATAACGTTACCTCACCAATTATCACAAAGTTTAACGTTAGTTCATAACTTTTATAAAAGTTATTTTAAAGTGCCTAATCTTTAAAGCGTGATTCGGCCGCTCTATTGTGCACATGGATAGGGAACGTAAAGCTGTCGTTTCATTGTTTACGTGGGTTCGTTATTGTTTGGGCTCAACATCGCCCCCATTGCTTGTTGCCATGTTTTCCCTCCAGATCCATCATGGCTTCTCTTCCGGCCAGTGTGGTACAACTTGCACAGCAGCTGATCAAAAGTCGGTTTCAATGATTCACTTTCATTCATACCGGTATATAATCTGACCCCGTGTCAGTTTCTTGGAACTGCTATTTTTCCCGTTGATTCTATTGGTCAGGACTCTACCCGCTCTAATCTGATTGGTGCAAAGATGATAACTTTTTGCCGCATTGGAAACATGGTTGCATTCAAGTCCACACAGTTATTTAAATAAACACCATATGGAAATAAAGTTAATTGATTTAACGTTACTTAATTTGGTTAATAGGGGAAAAAGCAATTCGCGGTAGCGCAGTTGTTTCATACTTACACATAAACAGGTGTTGTGTTTGCAAGCAAGGCAAACTTTCCCTTGTCAAAAACAAATGCGTAGTAATATCCTTCTTGGTAATTTGTAAACACGAGGACACCATTAAATTACCAGGATGTCGCCTAAAGAGAGTGAAATAAATGGGAGCACATCGACAAACCGCGCGTTCATTAGTAGTAGTTACGTAGTTCGTAGCCTTTCATCTACTGAAATTGAGATGAACTGCACGAAATGAATGCAGCATGGATTCGCGGGAGACAGTCAAGGGGAGAAGGCCCAAGTAAGTTAGTCGTCTTTGTGAGAGTGAGCAGGAGGTAGTAAACATCCCGTGCAACAAGTCCAGTAGCTGAGTCTAGACAATTGAGAACACAGTTTTATGTCATTATATCATGGGAAGTTATTTGTCCTGGATTTAGTAATGTTACAAGTCTGCTAAAAGAAAAGTTCGAGTTAAAGGTTTTGAAGTGTAGAGCCAGTTGTTGTGGGGCAGTGATTCATGGCTTGTTCTGATTTCACTGCTGTTTTAAGTGTCTCAGAGCAGTTTGCACAAGGCATGATAGTTTTGTGTAAATGCACAATGTAATTTAAAATGCCTCCCTCATGTTTCACTTGAGCTAAATGCTTGCTGTATTTAATTCCACATCATAAAATATAAGGTAACACAATTCAGTT
The DNA here is from genome assembly GCF_014851395.1 of Micropterus salmoides. Classification (NCBI taxonomy): domain Eukaryota; kingdom Metazoa; phylum Chordata; class Actinopteri; order Centrarchiformes; family Centrarchidae; genus Micropterus; species Micropterus salmoides. Next base: position 20,727 of record NW_024043000.1, on the reverse strand, counting down.
TTGTGACTTCTTCATCTGATGTGTTTGGTAATGGATCAATGTTTACGTTTGTCTGATATATTTACATGGTGTTTGTGCAGGTCCGTCCCTTAAGGAGATGGCACAGAATTTGGCAGTGAACGTAGTTGTGCAATCAGGGGCACCAAATCGATATGAGCTGCTAGCTTGGGTCAATGAATCTTTACAGACGGGTTTCACCAAGGTGGAGCAGATATGCACAGGTAGGTCAACATGCATGTGTGTTTTTAATGTGGGATTCAACAAACTATGGATTTATGCTGTTGCAGCACCTAGACCTGAGAGATTATGGATCTCACCAGTCATGCTATTTGCAAAGGTCAGTTTCGCTTGGAAAATTCTCAGCCTCTGAGAGGAAGGCATGAAGATAAAGAGATTTCTGGAGAAGTTGTGGGAGTAACTAGCCTCACTGTAGCTTATCACTTAAATGAACCAACGAAAAAAAAAAACAGAACTCTATATAACTAAAAAAACATAAATGTAGAAAATACAAGATAATTCTAAATGATCGTAATATCTTGTTTATTGTGGGCCTTTTGTGCATCTAAATCTATCTACTAACACTTTCCCATGAATGTGATATTGGCAACAAAATAATTAAACCTAAAGATTGTACGATTATAAGTAATTAATTTGAGGCTGAAGTTAATGTTTTGGAATTAAGATCGTAAGATTTTCTGACAGTAATGATCTCTGAATGTAGTGTACTGCTGCCTTAATAAATGAGGCGCTAAATACTCATTAACTTAGTTAATCAGGCCCTTAGTGTTTGAACTTGAATGATGTGTTTTCAAAGCAGCAGCAGCAATCAATTTTTATCAATTACTTCTGTGTGTGTATGTTGTCTGAAATCCAGGTGCAGCCTTTTGCCAGCTGATGGACTGGTTGTTTCCTGGGTCCCTGGACCTTTGCAGGGTCCGGTTCCAAAGCAACAAAACAGTGGACTTTATCCACAACTACAGTTTACTGCAAGCTGCGTTCAGAAAAGTCGGAGTGGTCCATGTGAGTATTGTAACAAAAGCGGTGAACGGCCCCTTAGGCCCCATCCACACTACTCTGTTTTAGTTTACAAACGGAGAATTAAAACGAACATGATCTGTGTAGGTAAATGTTATTTGCACCGTACATAATATTTTAATAAAAGTACGATGTCAAAAACCCGGTCAGTTTGCAAGACCCAATCAGAGAGCCGAGCGTGAGCGGCTGCGTCATCGTTTCTAAAGTTCTCCGGCCCGTCTTCACTAAAACGCCCTTGGGAGTTTTGAAAGGCGAAACGGGGTCGGCAGCGTTTCCAAACGTCTCCGTTTGGACAGGAGGCGCAAACGTAGCAGAAGGTCTCCGTTTTAATTCGAAAACGCAGTAGAGTGGATTTTGCCTTAGTCTGAAAACATTTTAATTTGCTCAGCACAGTTCAGATAGAGGACTAATAAATAATCAAGTTATGTTCACATTGCAGATATATTGGTATCGGTGTATTATGGCCATTAAGTAACAAGAAGACATGGAACAAAAATTATTTATATTTTAAAAAAAGAATATTGGTTGATATATTTTTATCGGATCATTTAAACTCTCAAATATAGCCTCTAGAATCCAGCTTTGGATGGACTTTAGAGCTGATAACCTTTTCAGAGCCTTTGCATTTTTCATTATTTTATTTGAAACCAGCAGATAGAAACACACCTTAAACTAGAACAATTATTGTTGATTGTAGGATATAAACACATGCATGATCCGTAAACCTTTCCTCTCTCCAGGACATCCCCATTGAGGAGCTGATGAAGAGGAACTCCTTAGTGGCTCTGACCTTCCTGCAGTGGTTTAAGCTGTTCTTTGACCAGAACAATAAAGGCAGGGAGTACCATGCCCTGGAGGCCAGAGGCGGACAGAGTATGGTTCCTGACTCAGGTGGGAGCTGTGTGTGTCGGTGAATAAATCACACAGAAACCTGACATAGCAATGGTTGCCTATTTGTTACAATTACAAAGCACTAAGACCTTTTTATTTAGGTGTTATTCTTACTTGGGGTACGTTACTTTTTCACATGTGATAAAGCGGCACCTAAATGTAAAGTTTTGATTTAGTCGCATGGTCAGTATATGACCATTTAAAAGCTCTATTATGTCAATTTTACATGTTGGTCTTATGTTTCACAACAACAATCTTACTAAGTCAGACTGAAGAGCATTTTGAACAGCGTCCTAGCATAAATTGAATGCCATTGCATTAACACGAGGCTACAGCAGCACAAGGTTTAACACGGACAGAGAGATATAAAATACACATCTTATATATATATATATATAATGAAGTGATACATTTAGTGCAGCTATAATGAGAGTGCTGTGTTGAAAACATCCCTTAATTATTCTTTTTTTTTATTCCCATTACAGATGGTCATTCCTCCCAGACCTCTCATCAGAAACTGGAGATTATTTTGAAGGTGGATGGCCAAGCAGTAGAAGAACCGAGAAACGAAAAACCAAGAGCAAACTTGAACCGGAAGGCAGAAGTGGTAGTTTTTATATCTGACGACGAGGATGATGTGGTGGATGTGACGATGGAGCAGAAACCGGAGAAAATGGAGACACAAGTGAAAGAAGAGTGTCCACAGCCACAGAAGACAATGAAGGTGGAGCAAGCTGAAGCAGCAGTGGACAAGGGAAATCAAGGGAGTGGGTCCTACAGCAGTGATACTTTATTGCACTTCATCAGAAGATACTGGAGTGTCAGTGCTGACTCGAGTACAAACCCTTCAGTCCCTACCATCCTGAGTCCAATCCACCCTAGAGACATCATTCTGGCCTGCTATGACACGCCGTACTGCCTCTACCTGTATACGGGGGTAGAGCTGGGTGAAGGACAGAGCACAAGTGTCATCCTGATTGGCTACTTTGACCAGAGCGCAGGGGTCAATGTGGTGAGGCTGCTGCACACTCTGGAGATGAACTCTGACACTGATGCACAATCTCTGATTCAGACGCTAAAGAAGTGTGGACTTCCTCTGCCCAACCTTGCTGTGTTCTACTGTAACTCTCCAAACGTGGAGGCGAACCAGGCTTTTGTATCCCAGCTCAAGGCTTTCAACACTGGGTTGATATCACTCTGCGGCCTCTCTGGGATTGCAGGAAGAGCCAGCCAGGCTGCACTCTCGGCCTCCTTTCACTCGGTAGTTGACCTGGTTAGAGACATCCACCATCACTACTCCACCTGCTCCTCCGTCAATGACAGCCTGAAAGAGCTATTTGCTGATGCAGAGCCTTACAACCCATCGTGTTCTATCTCTGCACAGTGTTTATTTATCATCAACACTGTGCAGAAGATGGTCAGCAGCTGGAGGGATGTAGTGGACTATTTTAAGTCACTGAGACAAGCAGAGGATACTGACCGGATCAGAACCCAGCTGATGAGTCATAAAGTCAAGCTGCAGTTCCTGTTCCTCTCCCACACTTTGGAGCCCCTCCGAGCTCTCCAAGAATTGCAGCAGGACGGCAAAGCAGAGGTGGCTGTGGAGCTCCAGCTGACCTCCATGCTGGTTCACTCCTACGCAGCCAGTCTCCTCCAGCCCTCTGTCGCTGAGTGCTTTCTCAGGAACCGAGAACTGCATGTGCTAAACAATGAGATGAAGCTCCTCCCCACGTCCGAGGTGAACGTAGGTTCTCGTGCCAGAGAGTTCCTGTGGGCCACCGCTGTTGTGGATCTGGGGGATCACGAGAGGAGGGAATTCCTAAAGGACGCGGCGTCTTTCTATAAAGCAGCCCTACAGAGTATAGTAGAAAGTATTCCTAAGCAGCTCGGAGATGTGGCACTGAGGAATATCGGCAAAGTGTTGAAACATCCTGAAAATATCAATGTAAGAACATTTATTTTTTATTATACATGAGTTTATGCAGCCAGCTATAGCTTAATATCTGTTTATGTTTATGTAGAATTAATTAAATTAAACGATATCATAGCGTAGATGCAGTAGGAAAAAAAGCACTGTAAAATTGGACTTCTGGAGCGGAAAGATGTTTACTTCTTTATTTATATAGCGCCAAATTACAACATCAGTTGTGGGATGTTATTTACAGAAACCCAGAGAGTTTAATACTATATCACAAACAGCAGTGAGTGAGCACTGCGAGGACTCTACCAACATTAATCTGTTTTCCTCTCTGGTCAGTCTGATAACCGTCAGTGTACAACAACAATCACATTTTTCAGTAATAGTAAAAACACCATTCGCTTTCTGGTGGAAAGAACATGAAAAGATAGATGCCTCTTTCATACCTGTCTGTTAAATAGCAGGGTGTAGCCAGCTGCTGGTTAGCTTAGCTTGGCTCAACTCAGTGACTTCCTGGACTCCGCTGGTCTTCTGGTAACTAATCCCAGCCTAAAAAAACGTAAAACAACCCATCGTCATTTTAAAAATCCAGTTGTTGTACGGATTACTGATGCCACAAATCTGTATATTAAATATTATGTACGGTTCTGTGATATCTGTGTTTTCCCTGCAGGATAATAAATTATCCAGGCTTGTGCTGTTAGAGTTGGGGGATCAGCTGGGTCTGTGTGAAGCTGGGACTCCAGAACAACGTCAGCTGGCATACGACTATGCCAGTGTGGTCAAGACGGCAAAGGAGGAACAGACGAGTGGAACAGGTCACTGCTGGGCGAAGGTAAACTGACAACTCAACTGTTCAAGGTTGCCTAACGGTTATTAAATGAAATTTGTAACTGTCTGCTTACTGGAATCAGTGCCTCTAGTAACCGATATTTCATACTGTAACAACATTAACAGGAAAAATAATTTCTCTGTATTTAAAATGTACCTACCTTATCTCTTACCTTGAGTGATTTTTGACACATTTTCTAAAATATTTGTTTTCATTATGATTTTTTAATACTGGCAAACTCTGTGTAGATAAAGAGCTAGTTCATTAGATGCTGTAGAAACATTGCTATTGAATATCAAATGTAATTACAAGAGTTCCCTGTGTTGTCTGTACAGATGTTGCGCGGCATTAGGCCGTACTCTACTCTGCATAGACTCCTCCTGACTGTCCTGGCCCTGCCGAGCTCCCTATGCAGGACGCAGGTGTTTGCTAAGGTGAGTGTTAAAGACCTTGTCCATTAACAAAGGATCTTATCACACAAAAAGTAGTCCCCCTAAATGGCATAAGACTTTCCTAACCAAGACATTCCTGTTAAAATATTTTTTTTTTCAGCTCATTTTAGCTGAAATCTTGAAGTTAGGACTTATTTTTAGGAGTGTCTCCACCATTTAGGAGCTACTTTTAGCTTCAGCATCTTTATATGGCCCCAAATACAGACAGTTTGTAGATGACCAGGCTGAATACTGAGGAGGCTTGTACATCTCACAGGCCTACCACTTTTTTATGAGTGACAATGTAACGCGGCATTCAGACCAAATGCGAATTTAATCCATGCAAAGCTCTCCTCGTGGGGGTTTTATCGCTGGACAACTGCTGAGTGTTCACACACAACGCGATAACGGCAGTAAACACACCTCGCCATTACTACAGCTGTATGAACCCAAAGTAAACATTTTGCTGTGATTAAATAGCAATTAACAGATCAAACTGATGCCGAAATAACTATAAAATGATGCAGATTTGTTAAAAATATGAATTCATGCTTTGACAGGTCTGTCAGCAGGACAACAACTTCTAAAATGACAGGAAATTGCGGCTCTAAGCGTCTTTGCGTTGACTTTGTATGTAAACTCACCACCCCGAATGCTCGCTTCGCTTTTGGTCTGAAAGCGCCAACTGTGATATTTTATCTTTTCTAGTCATCGCATCTTTAGGCAAATTAATTTGCTTGCAACCCACGCAGCCAGTACAAGTGATTACGGACAGAAAGTGACAGCCGTAGCAAGTATATGTCCTTTTGCTTTTGCCTTTCGTTTGTGTCGCTGTCTGGATGTGTGTACATGTGTGCGTAAGTTAAATCCTGAGCAGTGGTACAACATACATCAGGAACTGGAAAATTCTTCCACTTGAATATGTTGTTTGTATTTTTTCTAGTTTTGTATTTTTGTGAAGATAAAGACTTAAATGTGTGTGTGTATTTGCTCTTGTCTCAAGGCTTTCAACACCCCCAGTATCCTTCATGAAAGGAAAGAAACCTCCATAGCCTCATCTCAACCAGGCAGGTGGACAGGAAGACCCCGCATCTGTAGAAGAAAACCTGTCAAGGCAAGAAATGGTTATAAGAAGAAAGAAGAAGAAGCTGGAGAGAATTCATCAGAAGAAAGTGATCGTTATGTGGCCAAAACCCGTCTAAATATTCCATCACAACACTACAGCAGTAAGGAGGACTCGGCCAAAACCCGTCTAAATATTTCATCGCAACACTACAGCAGTACGGAGGACTCAGACTACACAGACAATTCCTCTGGTAAGACTGTCAGGTGTGCACTTTGCTAGTGTCTACAATTCTATGTTACCAGCTAGGCTTGGGCGATATCTATGACATTTCACGGGGTAAATATGGTAAATGATGGTATTTGTGTAATAAAACAAAGTAAAAGCTGAGCTTCTGGTCATGATATTAATGATAACAATAACAATGCATATAGTGTTTTATCATAGATACTCAAAGCACTTCAGGGAAAGGTGAACTTATCTCGACCACCACCGATATGTAGCACCCACCTGAGTGATGCACGGCAGCCATATGCGCTACACACCACACACCAGCTTTAGGTGGAGAGGGAGGGTGATTAAGAGAAAGCAAGGTTGGGAATTTTTGCCTGGATACCGGAAAACCCCCTACTTTGTGCCATTGTAATGTCGTTTCTTTGGTTTTACGTCTCGTTTCATCGGTTTTATGACGGGATGAAAGAAGTCATTCTAGCATGTATGACATTTTCTAGCTTACAATGTTGTGTGTCGGGAATGTAGTTGGCTTACTTAGACAAGTCTCGCTGGGTTTAAATACTTATGACCCATAGAATAATGATGAAATAGAAATGCAATAAGATCCTCCTTCCATGGATTCTTGCTGGAGGACCTGATGATGCGTGCATATATTTGATCAGGTCCTGGAAAAGTGCAGGGGGGTGATTGTGTTGTAGATGATGTCGCCCTGAATTTAAACACCCTGGTATATCGTAATATTGTGATACCGCCCGGCCCAAGCCTTATAGCATCTTTATCAAATGAAAATGTCCCTGATTAATTAAATTTATTGTGATGCCAGCAGCAATTTCAAATGATGATAACCAATGTGTGTTTTTATTTTTTTATCAGATGTGGTTGATCTCACAGAAGACTTCAAAGTACGTCGGCACAACAGGATGATAGAAGCAGAAAGTAAGAAATGTGCAGTATTATTAATAATCTAGTAAAACATGCTGTAGGCTAACAGTGATCTCCTTTTAATGCATTCATTCTCGAATGAGCCCTATCGGCATCTTAAGCTGCATTAAAGCAGGTGTTGCAGACGCTGCGTCTTGTAATACTTACCTGCACAATTTAATTTTCTATAAAAATTACACATTTTCTAAATTCATTTGTGAATAGCATTAGCGACATGTTGGCAAGGCCAGGTGTTCACACCACAGTGAGTCACTTCAAGATGAACCGGAGTTCACCACAGCGCAGTAGATTCAGTAGCTTATTGTCACTGTTTTGCAGGTGATAGCCCTCCACAGGCGGAGACTGTGGTTATTGTGAGCGATGATGATGACGTCATGGTTTCAACAAGCACACCATCCAACTCAACAGAACTGCTGGTAAAATCTACTGTAAAGTTAGCGTAGTGTTATAACCAGTAATTTACTACATACATACAGTATATGTATTATACTTTAAACACAATGTTTTATTCTCAGCTGAGCCAGGTAGCAAATGTTCACATCAAATATAGAAACACATTTAATGGTGCTTTCACATCTTAACCTGTTTGGATTGATTCAAACATCCTCTGTTGTATTTACCTGTTTGCCGGTTTAGTTAGTTTATGCAGGTCTGAAAGCTGTTAATCAAAGTCTCGTATGGACCAAACAACTGGACGAAAACCGCCTGATAAAGGGCTTCTTGGTACACTTTTTAATGGACTTCATTTGTGGTGGAAAAGCAAAGCGAACCAACCACAGGTTTTTGTGAGAGTAGATGAATTCAAGACTACTGAATCACCTGCTCGTCATTTTAGAGACTAAACGATAAATGAATTAATGAAGAAAATATTTGACATATTTATCAATAATGAAAATTGTCATTGCAGGATATATATATATATATATAATGCAAGATCATTTGGGAACTATGCAAACACCTGTCTGTTTGCTATGTTCTTTGTGACACCAACATATAATAAATAGATATAGCCCTGTGAAGTACTGCATATCAGTCACAAGCTGCAGCCCTGATGACATCACCAAAACTGTCCAATGAATGAGTTACCTGTCAGGCCATATTGTTTTATGTGTCCTCCTCTTGGTTTGTACTTAAAGGTCAGTAATAACAAGAACCAGACAAGAACTCAAGGGCAACAGTGTGTCATGAGGTTGTAGTGCTTAGATTACAGGTTAAAACAGAAAGGAACCTTTCAACATGTTAGAAACTGTCTGTGTTTTTGCTTTAACATCTTGTTTGTTTGTGTTGTACAGGATGCGGCGGGGGAGCTGGTCTGGGGTCAGGTGGAGGGCTTCACTCCCTGGCCAGCCGTCATTGTACCGTGCAGGGGAGAGGTTGAACTTCCAGGGAAGAGGATGGTGGAGTGGTACGGACAGCGAATGTCCTCTCAGGTAAGTCAGGTATGAGGGTGAAAATCAGGGATTCTGAGTTTATACAGTGCGTAATGATGTACATATATGCTTCATATTCATAGTGACATTACGTGACTTTGCCACATTTTCAGCACCAGAACTCTCTGTTCGTTCTGTATCAGATGACGACCTATTAAACTGCTTTCCCAGTCCTATTTTGTTGTTCTGTGCCTCCTGTATGGCAGCTTTGCATGATCTTATACTAGCTCTTTATGGAGAGCTTCATTTCAGCCTCTGTCTGAAACAAGCTGTAGATGCTCGTCTCTTTAAGGCACCCCCCTCTCAAAGCCCACTGTCTTCTGATTGGCCAAGACCTGAAGCATGTTACCAGGCTGTTGTTGCTGCTGAGCGGTACAGACAGACTGAGCGTTGCTGTGTGGAGCAAATGACTGTAATACCGGTGTTCTGACAATTTATGGTTCCTTATCGAGACGTGCAACCTTAATGCAAATTACCCTCACCCTAACCAACAGGCATGCAAAGAACTGCCAAGTAGCACATCCCGGTAGGTAGCATAAATTGTCAGAATATCTGCGCTGTGTAGCTCTGTGTGTCGGACGGAGCAGTCGGTAGAAAAAGCTGTTCAAAACAGAGCATTCAGAACAGGAGGAAATCTGAGTTTTTTTTCTCACAGGGATTTCTTTTAAATACTTTAACCTCATTATTTGAAGCTTTGACCATGTTTAACATGAACATCTAACATTGTATTGTAGATAAGTCATAAAATGGAAATGGAAAAGCATAATAGATCTCTTTTAAAATGAAGACCTGAACCACAAATGACCACAATTACCATTGGCGGTTCTTTTAAATTCCTAAAATCTTTCTGATACAATTTCCTGAGCTGAGCTTTATACATATTTCCTTTCAATGCACTGATTTCTTGGCTCTGAATACAGGTCAGTTTGGAGGAACTGAAACCATTCGGTGCCTTCGCCCAGCACTTCAGCGCTAACTCCTTTGCCATCCTCGTCACCTACCGAGAAGCCATCTTCTTGTCCCTGCAGGTCTGTGTGTATTTCCTAATACAAAAGCACAGGAGTTAAAAGTGTGTGTGTTGTGTTAACTGCCCAGCCAACATACAAACAGCAGAAGCTGCTCCATTGACAAATTAAAAGCTGAACTTAGAAAGTGTTGTTATGTGATAGATATTTGTGCTGCTGCTTACATATGTACGTCCGTGTCTATCAGGAGGCGGCTCTGCGTTGTAAGAAGCAGTTTTCTCCACGTCTTGAGGACCGAGATGAGCTGCTGAAACAGATGTTAGACTGGGCCTTTGGAGGCTTTGAACCCACTGGGCCAGGCGGATTCATACAAGGGGCTGCAACAAATGGTACGAACATCTTATTTAAGAACCTGAATAGATTTACTTTCAGACTGAGGTGGGAAACGATGTGTGAAAAAGTTCTGATACTGCCGTCATTCAAATTCAAGTATATTAAGGCTATGTTCAGACTGCAGGCCTTAATGCTCAATTCCGATTTTTTTCTGTTTGACAGTTCACATTATAGTTTAAATGTGGCCCATATCAGACTCCAGTGTGAACTGTCCACGGCCTGAAAGGGACCTGCATGCGTAGAAGAATAACACGATGTCACACGCAGCAGCACGCTGTTGCAGGCTGCAGAAGTAAACAAGGAGTAACATAGCTCCGGTTAGCTCGCGGGAGATTCCCGTTTTTCTTCTCACGGGTCACGTTTCTCCCGAATTATGTGTTCACAACTTTCTGTTCTTTTCATTACGGTTTCTGGCGCTGTACAACGCAACTGCCCCGTAACTCACTCACTCACTCGCATTTAAAATCGGATTGGACCACATATGGAAGTGGCCCTATTCCAAACTGGAAAATGTGACCGATTCCATGTGACTTGGCCTGTTCACACTGTCATAAAAATATCAGATCTGAGTCACATATGGACAAAAAAATCGGATTTGGGTCACATTGGCCTGCATTCTGAACATATCCTTAGTCTTTTTGTCAGAGAAATACTAAACAAATTTGACATTGAAATACATTGATATGCATCTATTTACATGCTTTTGTTGTATATTACATGCACGTTTCTCAGTTGCATTATAGAGAGCTGAAGTCTGGACGTCAGCTACAGGCTAGTCTCTTCCATTGCTGTAATTTAATTTAATTTTAATGCATTTTTTATCTGCATGTTCTGACAAAATGAAGCAAATGATTACACTCTGTATTCTAAAATATCTAAAATAATTAATTTTATTACAGCACTTACTATTGAAACTGATCTTTGCAAAGTTAAACAATGATGAATTTGTTACCGAACAACACAGCAAAATGCAGCATTTGTGTCATCTTAACCAGGTTTCTTCCACATTTATAAATTCACCAACACTCATATAATGTTGTTTTCCAGCTTTTAAGCTGTAACATTTACTTTCTAAAAAACATCTACACTGTCTGGCCTTCTCGCTCTGAACTAGCTGTACCTCCGACTTGCCCATGGAGACATGATTTTATCAAGCTGGTGTTGAACTTGCAATTATCTAAGGCTTATGGGAAATGGTGCTCATTGGAGGCAGCTAAGAAAGACATAAAATAAACAATATTATTTGATTTAAAACCAACACATTTGGACTGAACCACACGATATACTGTTTGGTTGTGTTGAAAGGCATATTTTTTTGTAATTTGGCATTATTATTATAGGTTTCGCTTAGGTTCTCTATAGTTTTCCCAGAGTCCCAGAAGATCAAGCTCACAATTAGTTTCTGAAGACTTCAGTGCGTGAAAAAGCACACTGCTGTTGGTGAGAAAGAGTTCAAACATGAACAGAACTTGAGCTAATAGCTTAGGGGAATGTTATTGTATGAAGAGATTGCAAGCACAGCCAGCCCTCTAGATAAAGATAAAGGTATAAACAGCCACACAGACTAATGTGGATACAAGTAAGACAGAAGAAGATTTGACATTCATGCAGGTTCATACTATTAATACGATTCTACAGATGGAACATATGGTAACTATTCTTTACTGTTGTATAACCTGATGGTCACATGTACGATTGTCTTCTGTCCAGGTGTAACTAAAACAACAAACAACAGACCAAAGGTGATGAAGAAACTTTTCCCGCAAGCCAAATCTTCTCCTCACTCCTTCGGCTCGCCCCACTCGATGAGCAGCAAGAGCAGTATCATCAGCGCTGAGCTGAAAGAGGTGGCTATCTCTTTAAACAGACTGTCGTGCGATTCCGTAGAAAAGTCCTCCCACAGAGGTGGAGGCAGAAAAACTACGTGGGAGGACAGATTTGATATAGCGGGAAAAGGCTCTAAAGGAGTCATAAAGGAGAAGGGATCCAGAGGAGGGTGGACAGCAGAGAGGTGGAAACAAGGGAAGGGGGGATGGGAGGGAGAGAAAGATGACTGGGGAGTAGGCAAGGGCAAGGGAGGGTGGAAAGGGGGAAAGAGTCTGAAGAAGAAGATCGATGGATTTGATGATGACATGTCACCAGACTTTGTGCCGCACAAGAAGAGGACCTACACCAAAGTTTACAATAAGGTCAACCAGGCAACCAGCGTTTATACCCAGCCGGACCAAAAACTCAGAGGTACGAAACAGAATTATTATTAATTTGAATGATATGAAACACTTTTGTAAGAATGCCAAACTGAGCAATCTAACCTTTTCAAATGACTGAGAATCAAATCACAAGATGGTTAACAAGGTCCGCAGATGTACAAAACGGTAGAGCAAGTCGCCCGCTAATCGGAAGCTCGGCGGTTTGATCCTCGGCTCCTCTCGTCTGCATGTCGAAGTGTCCTTAGGCAAGATACTGAACCTCAAATATCTCCTAAAAGTTGTGCACTATGCATTGTAGCCTCTGCCATCAGTGTTTAAATATGTGTGAACTGGGTGAATTGCATTTTCAGTGTTTGGAAGACTAGAAAGGTTGAATACAGGTACAGTCCAATTACCATGTTGATGGATTGGTGTGTTGCTGTGGTTGTGATTTCTCTACCTTATTCAATGCTTAGTTTGTGTGTGAGATCCTGCCTAAGTTCTCACACTAATGATTAACTGAAGTAGTCTGCAATATTACACCAAACTTAATGAACTTAAGGAGACAGTGAATCCTTTCTCTGTAAGTGATTTGCAAGTGATGCCCAGTCAAAAGCAGTTATGTAAACAGGAAGTCGTCAGCATTACGAGCTCTAACATAACTTACAAAAATCACAGTTTTAGAGACCAAACAAAAGATTAAACTTTTTTGCACATACATACAGAGAGAAATGTGTTTCACTTTAAAGGCGTAAAGTTTTATAATTTAATTTGAGATTTTGAGATTTAATACATTTTCAGCTTTTCCTGGTCAGATATGTTAGCCACATCCCGTTCAGTCTAAGTGGGTCCTACAAATATTTAGTAACAACTAATCTGTACGTAAGAATTAGTTTTTTGACATCTTTTAATTTAGTAATGCATGAATATTCAGCACTGTACTTCCAAGTTGGAAGTTGAATCATTTATCATGCAGCGTTCACCTGTTATTCAGTTATTGTTTTCACTCCTTGCAGAAAAGACCATTCGTAAGATCATGGATATGAAACTGGACATTGAAGGTGAGTCTTTTGACATGTTCTATGTCATTTAATTAAAAATTTGTCCCCCTTTTTATGCATAAATATTTCGCTCTCATATTGGCTCAGTTAGTTTATTACTGGCTGTGTTTACATGTGCACAGTAAGAACTGCTAATGCTGATTATTCTCATAATGATTCCTGAAGTTTGAGGATGTCACATTTGTTACAACATATTTGTAGTAAAACATATAAGCATGATATTTTATGTTTTATGCGTTTTATTCGTATAGATGAATTTACTCATTTGTTCCTCACTTGCTTCTTCCCTGTTGTCTGCAGGCTTCTGTTTGTGTTGTGGAACTGACAAAGTTGAAGTGTCCCACCCTCTATTTAAAGGCAGCCTCTGCTTGGAGTGTAAAGTAAGACATTATCAACTTCTCTTTATGTTCCAGCTGTGACCAACGCATGTTTAACGTGTGAATCTCTTACCATTCCTGTAAAACGCCTCTTCAAGGCATATCCAAAGGAAATTTAATGTAGTTCTTGAACCATTTGGAGTAAATGCATGGTTTTGGGCTTCTCTGAAAGATAACACTCTAACCCAAATCAGAATCACTGTAAGTGCTACTGGAATTAATTAATATAAGTTTAAAGACACTAAAACTAATATTTTTCGTTTCCACTTGAAAATGGTTGCTAAGAAATGCATGCAGACAACTATAGCTGGGTCTTATTAGCTGGAAAACACTGTAGGGACGCGGCATAAAGCCTTCCCTAGTCCAAGTTTAAATTTTATACCAATACCATGAAAAACGACTATTTTACTATTTTTTTTAGCGTATTTTTTCTAAAACAGAACTGCCCCTTGGCAGCAGGCAGCCGCTGCTGCTGCATCACTGTGTATTAGGCGGTAGCTTGACGCAGATGTTTGTTTGCTGGTAGATCATCCTACTTCAAGCTGGATATCGTTATTGTCTGAATTTTATTGGCTACACAAAGTGCCAGTCATCGGCACAATTGCTTGCAATTGGCTCTGCCTATCTACGAAATAATAGAAGCTGGCCCTTCCTTACAGCTCGCGTTCTCGTTGGCTATTGTAGGCTGTGAAAGGGACATGTGAGCTCCTATTGGGTTGAATTTGGTGTCACTCAAAAGGTCAGAGTTCTGCAGCTACACTTAATACAAGATATCGTAGTTGTTTACATTCAAATCTGAGTTATTACGGTTTTAATGACATACAAGCCAGGTCTACCGGCAAATATGAAACAATGCGGCAGCAGTCCCTGGGGATTTATTGATGTAATAATGTGTTTTGCACTAAATGATTTTACTGGATTGGATCGTCTAGACCTTTGACGACATAACAAGACCGTTTTTGTTAATAATTTTTTGTGCATAATCGATCGGTGGATTACTATGAGGCTTCATAGGTGAGTCGCGTAAATTTTGATTGTACCGGCTGGTCTGACAGAGGCGCTGACTGTACCCGCTGTGGTGATTGTATCTTGGAATGGTTTGCACGGGTCGAATCACAAGGATTTTAGCTTTTAAACGGTGGAGTATCAAGTTTACACACAAAGTGCACAACAAAATCAAAAACACATATTTTCCTAGTGCTATTTATCCATCTAGATTGTTTGGTTGTGAGTTGCTGAGTTTTGGAGATACCAGCCGTAGAGACGTCTGCCTTCTCTTGAATATACATGAACTGGTTGGCACTCAATTTGTGATGGTCAAAGCTCCCAAAAGCACATTTGAAAAACTCAACAGCAATGTCTCTTTCTAGAAATCATGACTCAAGACAATCCACAGAGAGACACTACACCCGCTAACTGTATTTCCTCTGAGAAGGAAGTGTCCATCTAATCCTGAACGAGAAGTAACTACGTCATGATTTCTGGAAAGAGAAATTGCTTTCGAGTTTTTTTTGGTTTGTTTTTTTAGAGCTTTGACACCCACATTTCTACAGCAGACTAATCTTTATTTTTGTTTTCGTATTTCCATTTCTTCTTCCCCCTGTTCTGTCATTTAGTCTGTTAATTTCCCTGTGATGCTGTTTGTCTCTCTGCAGAATAACTTAACAGAAACTCTGTATCGTTACGATGAAGATGGATATCAGTCCTACTGCACCATCTGCTGCTATGGACTGGAGGTCATACTGTGTGGCAACAATAGCTGCTGCAGGTTGGTCTGCTCCTCTGCATTTCAGTCTAGCTCTCTAAAACAAAGGTAACAAGTAGAGCATATTTTTGTCCCCTTCGTATAAGTGTCTGTTCTCATCTTCTACATTTGCAGATCTTATTGTGCAGACTGTATGAACATCCTGGTCAGTCCGGGGACGTTTGATTCCTTAAAGCTGCTGGACCCGTGGATCTGCTGCTTGTGTCAGCCTCATCGACCCCACGGCGCTCTGATTCCCAGAAAGGACTGGAGCATTCGTGTTCAGGAATTATTCGCCAACAACAGCGCCATGGAGTTTGTAAGTGCTCAACTGATCTTAACCGTTTTCATAAGCGTGCAAACTCACCAGCTCTGTGAATACCTTCAAATATTTTCAATGTATTCCAATTTTTCAGGTATAACTCACATTAAATGTCTGTGTAAATATTGCTTCTTCATTTTGCAATGACAGGAATAGTTTTGCAAGGTTTAGATTCTTAGTAATCAAAACAGTATTAGGAGGCTTTGTTTAAAATTTTAATTTGCTTTAGGGGTGCAACTTGCACTTATTTTCATTATCAATGAATCTGCTTGCCCAGTTATATATTATACAAATATATTCAATTGAAAATTATGTTAAACTGAGAAAAGTTGCAGGTTTTTATTTGCTTGCAAATGGGAATAGATGTAGATAAATCGTCTGTCGATTGACAAATTAAGTTATTGGCTAATCGTTTCAGTTGCAATCTGCATCTTTTTTTTTTCCACTTCTGGTACCTGCACTCTTATTTTCTTTCTTAATCTTTTGTGTCCTGAAATGAGGCGTAAATTAAGTACATTTGTGATGGGGATTCAGATAGGAATAAAAATGTACTACTAAATGAATTAAATTTAGCTTTGCATACAACCCATAAATACTCATTATATTTAAACATTTTCTGATTAAAAAAAACTATTATTATATTATTATTATTATTATTATTATTATTGTGTTTACGGTAGACTGTATTGATTGATTGACATGCAGGCAAATTGAATTGTTGCAGCAGCAGAAGGAAGTACAAGAACACATTCATAGAATAATGTACGCATTAGGAGCATCTACTGTGGACTAGGGTTGTTCCGATTGGTGATTGGATCACCTATCGACATTGAAGGGATGATCAGCGATTGGTTTTTCATGCTCCGATATTAAGGCGATTTTAACTAACTCACTATCAGAACTAAGATGATATAAAAACAGTCTCTAGAATCTGCTCCACACTGCCACAATAGCAACGCTGGCCGCCACATACTATTTAATGAATAAAATCATAATTCACTCAGCTCCTCCGCTTGTGTCTGTCTGTCTCTCTTCTCTCGCTCTCTCTCACAAACACATTGAAACTTATGCATTGAAGTTAACTCTGAGAAATTAGTCTATCTATTTTCTTAACACGATGCTGTCAATGTCTGAGATGGATATGTAATGTTAGAATACATCTAGATTGTCGAGGTTAACATGCTGTACATAGCTGCTTTCGATGGCAACTTCCTGACACGGTAATTATGTGGGAAACACTGTACTGTGCATTAACAGATGTTTCTGGTGGTTTACCTTAAAGCTAATAAGCCTGATTCTTCCATGCTGGCATTTCACTGACTTGCTGCAACGTAACACCGCCCCCCTGGCGATCAGGTCACCAATCGGTGATCTCAAGTAGCCATGATCTGAAAATAGAGATGATCACCCAACCCTGCTGTGGACACACATAAGCATTAAAACAACAAAGTAAAAGGTACAAAAATATATATAAACCTTTTAAACAAAGAATTTAACCACAGACTAAAGACATATTAAACTAAAATACAAGTTTCATTTGATAAATAAAGAATCTCACTGGCTTAGTTACCACATTGTTTTTACTGTTTTGCCTTGTAGGAGCCGCACCGTGTTTACCCGTCCATCCCAGCCAACCTGCGCAGACCAGTTCGAGTTCTGTCCCTGTTTGATGGCATAGCAACAGGTGAGTACACAGACCTGTACCCGGTTTTCCCCAATAACAATCGATGTTAGAAGCTAAGAGGATTTCCACCACCGCTGTTCAAATTCTGTATGTTTTTCCCAAAGCGGTACTTAGGAGCGAGGGCACGCACGTTAAGTGTTGTCAACAACACAAAAAAATGTTTTATACTTGTTCTGTATGACAACAAAGCTTGAGGCAGATGTTACTCGTCGTTATAAAAGAAAAGAGAACATACAGGTGCTGGTCATATAATTAGAATATCATCAAAAAGTTGATTTATTTCAGTAATTCCATTCAAAAAGTGAAACTTGGATATATATTCATTCATTACACACAGACTGATATATTTCAGATGTTTATTTCATTTAATTGTGATGATTAAAACTGACAACTAATGAAAATCCCAAATTCAGTATCTCTGAAAATTTGAATATTACTTAAGACCAATACAAATAAAGGATTTTTAGAAATGTTGGCCAACTGAAATGTATGAACATGAAAAGTATGAACCTGAAGTATGAGCATGTACAGCACTCAATACTTAGTTGGGGCTCCTTTTGCCTGAATTACTGCAGCAATGCAGCGTGGCATGGAGTCCATCAGTCTGTGGCACTGCTCAGGTGTTATGAGAGCCCATGTTGCTCTGATAGTGGCCTTCAGCTCTTCTGCATTGTTGGGTCTGGCGTATCGCATCTTCCTCTTCACAATACCCCATAGATTTTCTACAGGGTTAAGGTCAGGCCAGTTTGCTGGCCAATTAAGAACAGGGATACCATGGTCCTTAAACCAGGTACTGTAGCTTTGGCACTGTGTGCGCAGGTGTCAAGTCCTGTTGGAAAATGAAATCTGCATCTCCATAAAGTTGGTCAGCAGCAGGAAGCATGAAGTGCTCTAAAACTTCCTGGTAGACGGCTGCGTTGACCTTGGACCTCAGAAAACACAGTGGACCAACACCAGCAGATGACATGGCACCCAAACCATCACTGACTGTGGAAACTTTACACTGGACTTCAAGCAACGTGGATTCTGTGCCTCTCCTCTCTTCCTCCAGACTCTGGGACCTTGATTTCCAAAGGAAATGCAAAATTTACTTTCATCAGAGAACATAACTTTGGACCACTCAGCAGCAGTCCAGTCCTTTTTGTCTTTAGCCCAGGCGAGACGCTTCTGACGCTGTGTCTTGTTCAAGAGTGTCTTGACATAAGGAATGCGACATCTGAAACCCATGTCTTGCATACGTCTGTGCGTGGTGGTTCTTGAAGCATTGACTCCAGCTGCAGTCCACTCTTTGTGAATCTCCCCACATATTTGAATAGGTTTTGTTTCACAATCCTCTCCAGGGTGCGGTTATCCCTATTGCTTGTACACTTTTTTCTACCACATCTTTTCCTTCCCTTCGCCTCTCTATTAATGTGCTTGGACACAGAGCTCTGTGGACAGCCAGCCTCTTTAGCAATGACCTTTTGTGTCTTGTCCTCCTTGTGCAAGGTCGTCTTTGGACAGTCTTCCCCATGATTGTGTAGCCTACAGAACTAGACTGAGAGGCCATTTAAAGGCCTTTGCAGGTGTTTTGAGTTAATTAGCTGATTAGAGTGTGGCACCAGGTGTCTTCAATATTGAACCTTTTCACAATATTCTAATTTTCTGACATCCTGATTTTGGGGTTTTCATTAGTTGTCAGTTATAATCATCAAAATTAAAAGTAATGAACACTTGAAATATATCAGTCTGTGTAGAATGAATGTATATATTATACAAGTTTCACTTTTTGAATGGAATTACTGAAATAAATCAAATTTTTGATGATATTCTAATTATATGACCAGCACCTGTATGGAACCAGAAAATATACAATCAGGAAACTGGCATTTCAGTCAGAAGATGTTAATTTATTAGTAGCTGGAGCTTTTTAAGGTGCTCTTATGGTTAATCTTTAATCTACTAACATTTCTAAGAGCATCCTAAGTTTTGATGCTTTTGGGAAACACCTCTTAATCTTAATAAAGTTTGTAAGAATGATTTTACAACCACTTTAGCCTTAAGATGCTTTTGGGGAAACAACTCTCTTTTTGGGATTGTAGTTTGCTCTGATGGTTCACTCCTCTGTTCTGACCTCACTATTCTGAGATACTTTTCTGCTCTTATAAATTCTAATTATGATTATACTGTATATTTGTTTAAAACAGAACATTTTCATTCCTGATGTCAGTCAGAAGCTTACAGTATGTATTTTTTTATTCTTTTTGTTTCAGGGTACCTAGTGCTGAAGGATCTTGGCTTCAAAGTAGAGAATATGTTGCCTCAGAGGTCTGCGAGGATTCAATTGCTGTGGCGACCGTCAACCACGATGGAAAGATTGTGCATGTTGGTGACGCTCGGTCTATCTCCCAGGAATTCGTATGTTCACACACACACACTGTTTGTTGTTCTTCCTGAACATGTTCACATTCTTACACAGTTGATAACGTTTAAATTATTTTTTCTTGCTACCATATTCTCTGTGACTCTGTTTGATATCTGACTCATTTGAATCCTATGCTTTTATTTAAAGTCTCATATTTTGTTGTTTTGAGTCATTTGAAAGCGTGTGGGTTAAACCTGCTCTATACATGATTGGCTTTCTGGCGGGACAAACGCCATCTTTGCTGTTTACAGGCTTTCCCCATATAGTTGTATGTGATTGAGGTGCAGCCATAATTCATGTGTGATTTACACCGTAAAGGGTCAAAGTTCTTCATCCAAAAACAAGTTTACAGCTTGTTAAATGCACACAGTCAAGTGGATACTGATTGGTAGGTCACCATGGTAGCGACTTCTCAATCACACAGTAGTCCCTCCCCTAAAGCATACCCTGCTTTATCGTCTATCTTTCTCTAAATGGAACCATCATTTACAAAATTAACATCATGCTGTGTTAAAGAAGACAGGCTCTCTATGAAAAGTGCAAAAAGACAACTTATGAATTGGCGCTCTATTAATAAAATTTAATTGAACACGAAGACATACATACAGCTCAACACAGCTCAACTGAAGTGACAATTAGCCTAAGACTAAATTAAATCAGCTCCTTGTTCCCTTTTGACGATGCAGCTCGAGCAGTGGGGTCCGTTTGATTTGCTGATCGGAGGAAGCCCCTGTAATGACCTCTCCATCGTCAACCCATTCAGAAAGGCCTCTATGGTACGTTACTGTGTTGTATGCTTTTCAGCTTTAAAT
>NW_024042999.1:0-41751 GCF_014851395.1 Micropterus salmoides | reverse complement strand
TTAAGATCAAAAGTGATTCACCAACATTCTCAGTATGCAGACACATCATCTTATTTTTACTGCTCTTCAAGTTTGTTTATTTGTGAATTAGTCTGTGTCATAAGTATTCCATTTCATCCACTTAGCTGGTTAGTGGATGTGGTTAGGTGGGTATTTTAAGCTACACAACTTTGCTTTTTCCTGTGGCTCCAAGGTCATAGTTCGGAATTGGTTCAATGTGACCCCACTCATGTAACTGTGCTGCACTGGGTTTTGCTTAATGAAGCATGTGGCTCAAGGCGATGCCCATGTAGCATTTCTACACGGTAGCCCCTTGCATAAGGGTTATTTCACTCCTGCTTACTGCCGCTGGCTCCGTGACCCTTTCATCTTCATTAACATTAAGATGATATCCACCCTTTACACACAAACAGACACTCTTCTTTCTCCAGTCTGCATCTTCCTCTCCTCACCCAATGCACTTCTGTCTGCAGGAAAAAAAGGAAGAAGCATTGATTTTCTAAAGCTGCCGTCTGATGTAGAATGATTTAGCAGCCCCCTCGCCCCTCCCTTGGTATGAACTCTACGTATGAGCCTGTCCAGAGCAGGGCAAGGCTGAATAACTCAGACTCACTGATGGATTTGGATGAGACCTTGTCCGCCCTCCTGTCTCCATAGCAGCGGTAATGATGGCAGCAGCGCCAGTTATAGTGCTCACCATGCAGACTGCCATCCATATAGATAAGAGGAACAAATCACAGCTAGTGTCTTTGAGCGTAAATTAGAGTCCATCCCCTTGAATTACTGAACCAACCTGTGTCTTATCTGCCATTATCAACACAACATGACCGCACAGTCTGGTTCAAGTAAAACAAGAGAATACAATACGCCTATCATCCGACCAGGAGTGTGATCTGATACCAAGTTACCAACCTCTCTAGAGGTTAACACCACTACACATGTACACAGTAACTGCAGATTCTGACTTCTGAGTCTGTGTTTTGACAGAGCACAGACATTTTATACTATGACTATTGCACAGTTTAACATAGTTGGTCTTTTACACTCTGCATGTGTTTGTTTAAAAGTACAAAATATGAAATATCAAGCTCAAGAGGCTATAGGACAGAATGTCAAGAATAATCACATTGCAAATAAATAAGCTTAATATATCAAATTCTTCTTTGGGGGGCTCATATTGATGGAGAAAGGTCAGGAAAAAATATAATGGCTGAGCATGCTTAAGCTGTTATAAACGGTATCCTTTTAGCTGCTCAACACTACTTAAACATCAACCAAAGGTGGGTGTATGGTGATTTTCCAGTTTAAACACAAGGGAAGAGAGAGGAAGCCTTAGAAATAGGCGGTATTCTTTAGCAGTTTAACATTCTGGGCATGCAGCTGCACAGAGATGAGAGAGAGAGGCTGAAAAGGTTTACTTTGGGTTGCAGAATGAAACAGCTTCACTGTGTGTGTGTGTGTGTGTGTGTGTGTGTGTATATATAGTATATAAATGTTGAGGTTGCTCTGTAATGATAGAGAAAGGACGGTTCAGTAGGTTTAATAATATTTTCCAAATCAATTTAGCATGGCTGTAAATGAAGCTGACTGCAAGACAGACAATAAGTCATGCAAACCTCATTAGGCTTTCCTTTTGTGAGTCTGCAGTAGTTATTGCATTTAACTATAATACAGATTATGTGATAATAGCTTATTAAATTCAAAGTTCACTGCGGTCGTGGAAATTAATTTCAAGCAGGGAGCATACGTTTCTGTAACATTTAGGTATGCAAGACTTCCTTAATTGCATGACAAACAGAATTATCCCAGCAGATAAGGTAATATAAAACACCAACACTGTATTATAATTTGTTTTTTACAGTAACACTGACGGTGGCTGTTTACTCGGGGTGGTTGTACACTTGGGGCCCTATCTTACATCAAGTGCAAAGCGCCACACAACACAGTGCAAGTCTTACTGCTAGTTTACTGCATCATTTTTTCATGATGTGTAGGTAGCAAATATACTTACACCTCTCTCTGCTACCATGGGAGTGTTGGTCTTAAAATAAGGTGTGGTCAGGTGCATAGTTGGCAAATTGTTATCTTGAGGCAGTCGAAAGGGATTGAGCCACTGAGCAACAAAAACCTCATCTAAAGTCAATGGTGCAGTATTTTCCTGCTATTTAAAAGGTGCACTATTCAGACAGTAAGATGCCCTGCAAAGGTGGGTTCTAGTGATCTACCGATCTATTGAGTTATATCCACGTATGGGGTGGGCTAAAAATCTCATTAATAGCATTTGGCTTGTGGGTGGGTGAAATAGGTTGAAACTTCTCCCCATTAAGAGAGACGCTGTGCGCATTTACGCACGAAGCACAGCAGAGGAATTTGATTGATTATTTAAATCTCCCAACACACCGATAGGATCGGTCAGGATATGATGTTAATTAATGTTCTGTTTTTCTTCTACATGTCCAAAAGGTCTCACACACAATCCATGATCATATACTGAATCTTTTTAGGGCCATCCTCCTGATCAATCCTGAGCTCATCAGAGCTGTTTAAAAATGTAGTTTAGAAGCTTGTTTCCTCTGTGCTGTCAAGTTTCTAACTAGTTTTGCTACTAAAATGTTGCACTATTGCTGTGACATTACTGTGTGCATGGAAATGTTTAAAATGACTGACAGCACCCTTTCTCTTCATTAAAGTAAATCATTAAAGAAAACATTCAACACATCAATACAACATAATAAGAAATCACATGGAAGAGAGAGAGATGTGACATACAACCAGTTCACCAGTGGGGATACAGACGTTTCAAAGAAGAGACGAGCGTATATAATGTGGATCTATCTGTCTGCCACTGTTAACAGAGACTCCAATCTGCATTGTAGTTCATGCACTTCACTGATAAACCACAGAACTGTAGAGTAACATTAGGCTTCATGATCAAAGAAAGTTTGTATGTCACATCCACACTTCTGACCATACTTGCAAGCTCTCACTCTCTCCCCCTTTTTCCCTCGTCTCCTTTCCACCCCTTTTTTATCAGTTGGTGTTTTCTATAGACGGGTTTCTTGTATATAAACACTACTGGAAGCGAGGGCTGCCAGGGGGTAAAAGTGCTTTGGTAGCTGCCAGTCAGAAGACTGTAGTCATCCACTGTAATCAATGTAGATTATGCATTGTTTGTAAATTCTTGTTGACTTAATAATTTACTGCCATTTCAGAGTTGGATCTTATTTGTTTAGGTTTCATTTTGAATATTAATATAACATGCACAACTGCGCTGCAGGTTAGCAAAGCATAATGTTGTTCAAGTCAGGTGCTAGGCAAAAGGCTAATGGAAGAACGAGAGAGAGGCATTCTTTCCAGAATTGTACTGTGGTACAGTGAGTCCTACCATTTGGCCTAGCTGTTTGACACTCAAAGAAGAAAAGAACAATGTTTTCCGCTAACAATTTTGTATTGAAGCATCTGCTAAAGCAGCACAGTAATGTGTAGAAAGAATCTCCGGCTGCTATTGCCAGTGAAGCATCCACTAGGCAGGAGTGAGTGGCGTTAATCAACGTTTTGTAAAAGCACTTAACACTTCTTTTATAAATGCATGTGCAAAACAGTAACGTTAGTTCTGAAGTCGAGATATGTTAATTTTTTAAATCTCAGACAGTGGCGTTAAAAAACATAGTGCTTCGTAAAAATCATACTCATTGATGCTGTTATGAATACGTGATAATAGCCTATATGATACAGCATCTCCTGGTCTGAGAGGCTGCAGTGTTTCAGTTCGGCTGGTTGTTGAGTCCTCAGGTTAATTATTGTTCCTAAAGGGATTCATATCTAAAATGGAGTCACTTTTAAGGATGGGGTGCGATGGTTAAAGGTAATTGTAACTTAACAAGCAACTTGACTATTTACTTTTAATACCCAGTGAGTAAAGCAATATTGTTACTTTTTAAATGAGTAATAAGTAGTAAGTAACTCATTACCATTTCTGAGTAATTTTCCCAACACTTCAGCTAGATATGCCACATAAACTGATAATCCGAAGACAGAGTGCTGCTTTCTGCCCCCTGGTTGCGTGCGCATCTCGGTGATGATGTTGCACAGAAACCAGTTTATAATGCGCCTTTCATCCGCCATCAAAATAAAAAACGCACCTCGTGAACGCGTACCTGCCTTTTAAAGAAATGGAAGATAACGCTCTTATAGTTTTAATTAATATTACGAACAAAACTCACCTATGGTTAATTTATTAATTAGGGCCTTACTTTGTGGCCATATTTTGTGCCGTTTAACTACCAGAAGTGGAGTTGGACACACCTTAAATGCACTTCCGCCATACACTTTAAACTAGGGCTGAAGCGATTCATCGATTAAATTGATTACTAAAATGCATCGATGATGCTTCATTTAAACCATTTCCACATCGCGCATACGCTGTGACCAAGACGTGATTAAGATGCCGCAAAGTGGAGGAAGAGAGATAAAGTAGCGAGGGAAAAAGACGGCCACCAAGCAAAAGTAGGCTACTTCTTAAACAACTCATCGATGAATCATTGATATAATCTATAGAAGCTTCGAATACTAAAATCATCGTTAGCTGCAGCCCTACTTTATACCATGCGCTACAGATTGTTCATTGAAGCTTAATCAGTGAATGTTTACTGTAGATGAGAAATCCATTTATATATCAATTTACTGTAACTATTTTTTTTTTTTTCTAGGACTGAGCCAAATCAGCATTAATGTTTCCTACAGAATAAAATTGTTACTGAACTGGTTTCTTAAAAAAGAAACCTTTACCAGCGTGTAGCCACTCCTGTTTATTTACTGTGGCTCATTATCCCACTGTTTAACTGTTACTGTGCAGAATCCGGCTGAAAACAGCATGCTTAAACATACCCCTTTATCTGCCCATCTTTACCTTTGGTATTCCTCCAACAATAATCAACAATTATTACAGATGCTTTAGGTAGGTTTTTGTGTTTAATGAAAGCTATATCAGGATAGGATGAGGCAAGCAAGCCTGTTATTATAACAGGAGTTTCATCAAAACATTTGGAAAGCAAACTACAGGCTTTGCAGATATACTGGACATTTTACGACATCAGGGCAAGTAAAGCCTTTGCTGAGCTTTGCTGAGAATTTAATCGGAGATTTAAGACCAGTTGGAGATCTGTATTTGCAAGAATTTTAAACTCAACAGCTGTATCATCAACAGTTACTGGTGAGTGGTTCACATTGTGCTCCCTCAAATCAATAACAATCTATTTGGTTTTGTCAACACTGAAGAATAAATTGTTATCGCTGCACCACAGCAAATGTTCCCTCACCTGTCTTACAGACATCCATATTGTTGTCAGAGCTCAGCCCCAATCACTTGGATCATTTGCAAAATCGACAATTTGGCTATAAAGATTTTTTAAGACACAGTCATTAGTGAAAATATTATAAAGTCAAGGACTACCTCTGTACCTGTGTTAAGGGTGAAAGTGGATAAATTATTTCCTCTCAACCACACTGCTCTGACTCTGCCAGTCAAAAATATCATACAACCGAGCACAGATGGATTTACATAGGTGCAGATATCCAAATTTAAACACCAGTTTTGTTGACAGTGGTATTAAGTTAAAATCGGTGAAAAGAAATGTGATATAGTCTCTTGCTGGGACATGTGTGGGTGGGTCTACTACTCATTGTGGTTAGTAACTATCTCACTTAAATCATGTCTTTCCTCTTTGAAACATATTTGAACCTCATATGCTGACAGTGATTTTAGTAAGATCATCACTCTTCCTGAATTTCTGATTCAAGGCTAAGGAGCTGAAAGCCTCTTATGCACTGCCAGGTCTGCCTACTGTACATCTCCCTCCATTAGTTGTGTCATCCTGTCCCTTTCTGATTATAGCCACACACATACAAAAAAGCATAAAGATACACGCATACGCACACACACACACACACACACACACACACACACACACACACAAAGCCACAGATGCATGCTAGAGATACACAGTCACGCAGTTGGAGGTTGCAGATACTCAATGTCAGATAGCCTTGCTCTGCAAACAAGCTCGGGAGGATGACATCATGCCAAAACAGCTCATTAAACGCTATTAGCCTGTCATTTCATCTAAGTGAATCCTTTCTCGATTCCTCTGCTTAGCAAACAGCTTTGGGGTCACAGCTAAAGATGAGGAAAAAAGACAGGCAAATGAAGCAGGGCCACTCACCCTAATGGTGCTTGTGGGACTGACGTAGAGGATAATGTGTTGTCAACGATCAGAGAACAGGATTTGAATATAATTATACACAGAGACGTGAAGTGGATATTGGATGGTCTGTTTTTGAGAACATTTTTAACACGTTACAAAAAACCCAAATTACTAAATTAGAACATCCAATGAGCTGTGTAATGCAAAAAAAAAGAAAAAGATTCTTGTAAAGCAATTAAACATTGTAGTTAGAGGCCAATCGCAAAGTTCATGTTAAGTGTTGAATGAATCTAACAGTTTGAAGAGCATACAAACTAGATGAGTACATAGATGAAAAAACTTAATATAATCGTTTAATTATCAAACTGTCTATACACTATTTGTGTATGAGTCAGTCAGAGACAGAAAGAAGGTACACTTGTAACATGATAAGGCGTGAAGCTGTGAAGGAACACCTAAAGGTCATTATGCACCAGACAAATAAAGTATTTGAAATCAATATAAATGAGTGAAGAGCTTCGCGGTCATACACACTGAATTGAAAGATAATCTATAGAAAAATGAGCTGCTCTGACATACATCATTAAAACAAATATGTAATTTTTCTACTGTTCTTTCACTCTCTGCATTTCTAAAAGATCAAGGATTTAATTCTGTAAAACCAGTGTAAGTGTGTGAGACTACCATATAGGGCTGGGCGATATGACAAAAAGGTTATCACAATAAAAACATTTCATATCATTTGATATCGATAATTATTATATGTCAAATCATTATTTCTTTCAAGT
Source organism: Micropterus salmoides (assembly GCF_014851395.1). Taxonomy (NCBI): domain Eukaryota; kingdom Metazoa; phylum Chordata; class Actinopteri; order Centrarchiformes; family Centrarchidae; genus Micropterus; species Micropterus salmoides. Next base: position 34,760 of record NW_024042999.1, on the reverse strand, counting down.
TTAAAGGCAGATTTTTGCTCCTGAGTGAAAATTGAAGAAACCAGATGGTTAATTATGTGGTTAAACTTTTCTTTATGGTCAGAATGTGACAAACACTTGATGCCAAACGGTGGATCACTTCACAAATCTGAGTTAGAACATTCAAAACTATTATCTTTTTCAACAAATATGTTTAGCTAATCTTTTTTCAGGCCTCTTTTTTCAACAAAATAAATATTTTAATAGAAAAATTTGGTGTTAATTTGTTTGTGATTCAAATGAATTAAAGCAAATATTTATTGATGATATATTGAACATTTATTATATTGTTATTGAGAAAATTTATACTGCAATAATTATCATTATTGTTTTATTGCCCAGCCCTACTACCATATTATAGCTGGCTAAGACCTTATGTTTCTGACTTTCTTCCTAAATCCCTGATGACTCAATTTTCGTCTGGGCTGACAATGGCTCAGAAAAAGCCAAATGCCACCATTAGAAGTCCATGGATCCTGTATAACTTAGAGACACAGCAGACCCCTTATAGTAGCAAAGTCTGTTATGAGGTTACCAATTTGTTTATTTATTTATTCACCCTGACATACAGGAGGAAATGGCGCCATTCAGTCCCATTTAAAAAACTGTTGTCTGGTGCCTCCCTGCAGACGGCTTTATAAATCAATATGACTCCACAAAGTCACAACACAGCCTAAATGGAGACTAAACCAATGATTAATATGGCTCAAGGTTTTGATAAAGGTCAATTTGGTAAAAGTATGCATCGGTTTGAAGCAATTACCACCAGTGAACCAGAATTAGAGTTGCCATGGATACTTGCCGAGCAGGATAAGGTGAAGCTTACCCTACATGACAACATCTTAAATGTATTCATTACATCTCTATTTACCTGTGGGTAAAGTTGGACACATGGATTTCTCCTACATTTTCAACAATTGAAACTCTTTGGATTGGAGGAAATATACTTTGAGTATACTGAGTGCTATTGTATATCATTGCATAGAAGACATGCACTTCTTACTGCCTGGATCTCCAGGTAGGATACAAACATAATGTATAACAAAGCCACAGATAAATGTAGTTAAAACTTGATTCAAATGACAAGTGTCCCAATCATTATGAACTGATGTAGGCTAAATGACCTTCAGCAAAATGTGACATTAATGTAAATATACTGTTTTTTGTCATACAGTCCACTTTTTTAAAAAAATGTAACATTCATAAAATAGAAAATACAAATTGTGCTATGGTATGGTAGTCCTAGTATGGTAACTAGTAACTGGCATCTATAATGTGTGGTGTTACTTCATCAGCCGTTCAATGTCCTGCACTGAAGCTCTGCGTTAGGTCTCTGTGGGTAACAATATTTTACTATCAACACAGCCACAATCTATGATAGTAAAAGCCTGACATTGCACTTGCCACTTTGCATATTTGTGGCTCAGAATAATAACAGGAGATAATTGTTTTCTCAACAACTCCGAAATCAAGTGCATGTCTCAATCCACTGCCCAGTTAGTACGTGCCCAAGGGGTCAGAGATTTTCCCGGTGCCAAAAATGTTCCCGTCAAATAGTTGTTAATGTAATAAAGAATTAATTTACCACCACAGATAGCACCTCAGAGCCACTAACACGTTTGTTCTTCCCATAGCGGCATAGAGTGCTTTGTCTCAAGTAATGTAATATATAGTAAAAAACAATTTATAATGTTACATATTTCTTAGAGTTGAAAAATCCCAGGGGCCAGATGCAGAAAGATCACGAGTACTATAATACTCTATGAGAATTCTATCTATGTATCTATGATCATACTATGAGTATGCACAAAGACAGAAACATGCATGCGAAACATTCTTTTTGTCTGATTTATAAAGCCGCACATACGCAGGGTTCTGTTTTATATGATTGTATGTGATGGTAAATTAGTGAGTGGGTGAGTGAATATTGCACTGTATATATTTCTACAGTAGTGGAGTGTCTTGTACTGGAGAGCCTTCAGTCTTACCATTGTAATGTATTCAGATAGTAGGTGGAGCCACTGTGGTACTGAGAGCTAATGTTAAGGCGGTCAAAATTGTGGCAGTCTCCTAAAAGGTGTACAGATGGGGAGGCTGGAATACTGCAACCTAGAGTGGATGAGAGTTTGAGTATAACAATTGTCCAGAACGTTTGAATGGGTGGGCAGAGCCAGGTTGTATGGTAGAAATCGTATGTAGTGTTTAGTGTACAGTGTGTTGAGTGTAGTCTGCTCTGTGTAGGATGTTATACTATAAGTTGTATTTTAGTGAAAGTGTTAGATTTCGTGAAGATGTTGCTGCACATTTGTTCCTAATAGTTGAAAGTGGTGGTAACAGCAAGGTCTTTTTCCCAGTCATGGATTGAAAGGGAAAAACTGTTGTCTGTTCTGACAGAACATAAGTCTGTGTATTTTTTGAGAAGGATTTTTTGTGAGCGGTTATTTGTTTGAGTTGTCAAATTAGTGGAGGTGGCAGCAAAGTGTTGTTTGATAGGTTGATTTTACTTTCAGACAGTATTTAGATTTTGAGTATTGCAGGAAGCTGTTACCACTGATATCATTCCTTTGTCTTAGTACTTTGTGTGGAATCAGTAAATGGTCTACAAAATAAATGTTCCAGATGTGTAATAACTGATTCTTTTTAGTTGAATCAGTTGAATGTTTATTTTTAATTTGAAAGTCTGGATTATTCCATACTGGTGTGAATTTATCAGGAATCCATGGATGTCCTGTGATTTGACTGAGTTTTGACCAAGCTGTCAGAGTTACGGCTATAAACGGGTTTTAGAACAACAACAGCGTTTTTTTAATCGACTATGAAAGACATTGGAGGTCTTGTAGTAATACTTGCTGACATTCACAGTGTTCAGTATTCAGGAACGGGTGCTGTTTTTTTGGTTTTCTTGTAGCCATTTCGTTATGTAGATGGCTTGTGAGATGATAGAATCTGAAATTTGATGCTGATAAACAACCATGGTCTTTGGGTTTCTGCAATGTGAATAGACTTATTCTTGTTTTTTATTTTTCCAGTAAAATGTGTTGTAAAATGTGTAAAATAGAATGTTAAACCAGCGTGATTTGGGTTGGACTGGGTTCACAGAAAAAAAAATTTAATACATTTTTGTCAGTACGGACATTGTTTCTGCTTCTTCCAATCAAGGGTAAGTTGTTTCAGCAGATTCAGTCTTCTTCAATAGTTGTAGGTAGTGGGATTAAGTAATGAAGAAATAGCTCTGACAGCTTGGTAGAAATATTGATACCAAAGAATCAGATATTATTTTCTGCTACTGTGAAAGGTAGGTTTTTCATCAGTTTAGACCAGTTCATGGAGTAGTCGAAAATTTCAAAATTTTAAATGTAAAACTATTTGTGAATAGTATTGGCGACTTGTGTAAGGGCATTTAATGAAGTTGTGAAGAAGTGCCATTTCGCCAACTGCGTCACAAGGTACGTGCTGGTGTGTATGGCTATGTGACTAAAAGTTCAGAAATATAACAAGGCGAGAGGCCATGAAGAGCTTTAAAAGTAATCAATAGAATTTTAAAGTCAATTCTAAAACATACTGGGAGCCAGTGTAATGAAGCTAAAATAGGAGTAATGTGGTCATATTTCTTTGTTCTGGTTAAAAGCCTGGCAGCTGAGTTCTGGACAGTCTGGAGTCGATCAACAGATTTTTGGGTTAAACAGGTGAAAACGCTGTTGCAATAATCCAGGCGTGATGAGATGAAGGCATGTAAAATGGTCTCGGTGTCCTTAAAAGTTAACATAGATCGAATTTTTGCTATATTTCTTAGTTGATAAAAACATGATTGAACAAGCTTTGTGGTGTGCTGCTCGAAATTTAAATTACTATCAAACCAAACACCAAGGTTCTTTGCCACAGGCTTAATGTGATTTACTTTTAACCAGCAGATGGCAGTATTTGATTTGCCATCTGCTGGGACCCGATGACCAGGATTTCTCTTTTGTCTGAGTTCAGTTGGAGGAAATTATTTGACATCCATTTTTTAACTTCACAAAGACAGTTGTTAAGTGAACTCAAGTAAGTATATTTGTGTGTCATCAGCATAAATATGAAAAGAAATGCCATGTTTATGGATAATATGTCCAAGGGGAAGCAGATACAAGGAAAACAAAATGGGTCCTAAGACCGACCCCTGAGGCACACCATATTTAACTGGACAGAACGAAGAGACATAGTTGTTTACAGACACGCAAAACTTCCTATTTGACAGGTAGGATGAAAACCATTCTAGGGCAGTACCAGAGATCCCCACCCAGTGCCTCAGTCTGTCTAACATGATGTTGTGATCAATGGTGTCAAAAACAGCGCTAAGGTCCAGGAGTACCAGGACTGAGCACATACCTTCATCAGCAGACATTAAAAGGTCATTGGTGACTTTAAGCAGGGCAGTCTCAGTGCTGTGGTACTTCCTAAAACCAGACTGAAACTTGTTGACTAAAACAATCATATTGAGGCGGACACAGTTCAGCTAGCTGGCTATAGTCATTCATTTGCAACCAGGATTCGGTTAAAAACATAAAATCTAGATTTGCAGACAAGATAAAATCATTTAAGATAAAAGTCTTACTTGACAGAGATCTCACATTGAAGAGAGCCATTTTAAATGTGTTTGTTCTAGGTGCTGGAGTTGGTGCAGTTGTCCTAATCCTTAAGAGATTACTAATATTTCTGGTCTATGCGTGATGATGACAGGAATAGTAGTCTAGACAGTGCTGGGAGCAGACAGTTTTACATGCCAGCAGGTGGAGACAGTTGTTAGTGGCAGTGAGGCAGAGATCTGTTCAGTGACCAGTGGTGTGTCCAGGTGTGCTGCTTGAATGATTAGTCATTCACGTAAGTCATGTGTGGACCGCACCACATGCTGTATATGAGCAGCTAACATTTCTGAGCCCCGTTTGTTTGGGTGAAGTCCGTCTGTCTTAAAAAGAGACATTCTTTGCCAGAAAATATTAAAATTATCCACATAACACACATGGTGAGCCCTGCAGTGAGCCAGTCGTGGAGGCCAAGGAGTCTACTGAAGCGGCCAGCACCGCGACCAACTGTGGGAATGGGACCAGAGATAAAAACGGACTTTTAAAAAGACGGTTAAAATCTGATTTTGTCAGCTCAGACTGCTGAAGAGCTGTGTCATTTGTTCCGACATGAACGATGAGGACGGGAGCGATGACATTAGGTCCTGAAGTTTTTTTAAAATGTCAGCCGTGGTGGCACCGGGAAAGCAGTGAGTGGTAGCGTTAAAGAAACGGATGTTTCTGGTTATGGAGTCACCAATTATTAGTGTGGTTGGGGAGAAAAGAGGATGAGGAGATGCCGGTTGTGTGGTTCCAGAGCAGGACTGAGCAGAATCTGCTTCAACACTGCGTGCGGACTGAGGATGGAGTGTGTGAGCTGTTGAGTGTTGTGTTGGAGTAGCAGTAACAGACCTGAGAGAAGGGCTACCCGACGGTGCAGGGTAGAGACGGCCTCCGGAGCGTCTGAGCACAGCCTCCTTCAGGATCCTACGTCGGGAAGCGGAGGTTTTTGACCGGGATAACGACCGCCGATCAGGCCCAGCGGCAGACCGGCGGCCCAGTGAAGGAGATGTAGCCGGTGGAGGAGATGTAGCCGGTGAAGGAGATGTAGCCGGTGGAGGAGATGCAACAGTGTCGGCAGGCACTGTCCGCCGAAAGAGAACCGTATCAGGGAGACTCGAAGCCGCAGGTGCATCCACTGGTTGGACCGGAGTGTCGTCAGACAGGGCTGCATAGCGGTTGGAGAGGCCGATCTGCGGAGGAGAGGCAGCCCCATCCGAGCCTCTCTTGCAGCCACGGACCACCACTTCAGCCCAGGTTGACTGATGCTTCGGAGTCGAGCAGGATGAAAGCCTGGGAAGACTAGAGGGGTCCCATAACACTGTGTCCTGGATGTTAGCGGTTGCGCTAAGAGAAACAATCTGTTTGGCTTGTACTGAAGCTACATCCATAAAGCCAGTCAGCAGGGAATCTTTCTCTTTGAGTTCCTCTGAAAGTCGTCGGATGTCTTCCATAAGGTCAGCAATCTTCTTGTTCGCTTTCTTAAGGAGTGTGCAGTCCTCAAGGGGCAGAGTTATCTCAGCTAGCATAGTCACCGAAGCTTTGTTATGGTCAGTAGCGTTGATCGCGTTTTTACGGTCATCTATCTTAAAATCCATGTCGGATGACTACAATCCTTAACTCAAGTAAAACTTAAGTTAAAAACTTAAGTTAAATAAAAAGGATATAATAAATGTAACGAAAAAGAGTGGATTAAAACTGGATAAGAGTCCGGTTTAAGACTTCCGACAGGTAGCTACAGACGCCAACGCATGCGCAGAGTGCAGATGACGTCAGCAATTACGTCAGTGATGTGGTGTCATTATGCAGGCCACTGCGGGTATTTAATATGCCCATACTACTAATTCATCACATGTGCCTGTTCATCATCACTGTGATATCCCTATCATCATTGTTAAATATCATAAGGATGATTTATAACATTCCGTGACCCTGTACGTAGGATAAGCGGTTGACGATGGATGGAGGGATGGATGGATGGATTTATAACATCCCGTGACCCTGTACGCAGGATAAGTGGTTGATGATGGATGAATGGATTTATAACATCCCGCGACACTGTATGCAGGATAAGTGGTTGATGATGGATGGATGGATGGATGGATTTATAACATAAGCCTATGGCATTTTACACAGCATAAATAAGCTTAGCAGCTAGCTGACTTTTCCTCAACTCATAGCTTAACATGTAATGTATACATATAATGGATACTTTTTCTTAATCAGTGTTGGTTTAAGCAAAGTCATGCCACTCGGTAGCCATCTTGGCATCGCCTCCAGGCAGCTATTTCGGACAAACAAGACCAGTCTCCTATCTGAATGAATGGGGAGAGAGCCAGAACTGCACTTTTACTGGTCATCGGGACATAAAAAACTACATGAATAGAATCAGCAGTAAAATCTAATAAAAATCACTGGAAAAGTTTGACAACATTGCCCCAAAATAAGGTTAAAACACGTTTACCGGTTATACTTCTACTACGCATGCATCACTACTACCACGCATGCGCACTGGAAGTAAAACAGACCCTTAAGTCAGTGGCTCCACACGATTGGCTGAAATATGTTTCCCGCTTTGGCTGTTAAAAGCAGACGATTGGCTTTCTAGCAGGAGGGGTGGGACAACCGCCATGTTTGCTGTTACGGGCTTTCCACATAGAGTTGTACTCAGGATGGGATTGAGTGGCGTGTCTCCTCTATAAAACGTCTCTGGTTTAAGTCACTGCGAGCAGAGGAAAGAGGGAGAAAGAAGTGCAACCATAAATGCCAGCAAAAGTGGGTTTGAGGGGTCCCTCTAAGGTGATGGTAGGGGAAACAATGCTAGAGATAGCTCCAACAGTATTGCCAAATTGCCTGGTGGACACATTTCCACCGTCACACGGTATAGACGTTACATCACCCAATACAAGCTCCCTAGCTCGCTGAGTTGGTAAACCAATCATTATTCCAAATTGAAGTCGTTGTAAAGTGATTCACTACCAAGTCAACTAGAGATCAGTTTCAGACATACTCCAAGATATCGAGTAACGCCTTCCTGCACTCTTTTGAAAGTGCAGCGCAGTTTTTGTTTACAATGTCCGTGTATTGGTTTCGCCTGCAGCCTTAATAACACAATATTAATAACACTGAAAAATCATGACAATGGCGGAGATACTGCTGGATATTCAGCATTTCCTTAGAACTTCATAAAACTCACCATTTCAACACATTCGTTTCTAACTTACATCAAACCTGCGTGATGACTCAATTTCAACAATTCACTACCACATGGGAGCATATTAGCCCTGTCCACACGAGCTTACGCTGTCGTCAATGTTGCAGAGCGGAGCCGCTCGCGCTGTACCATAGTTTATTCAAAGTTTATTCACTCTGGAGCATATAAGCCCCGCTTGCGTGTGCAGCTCTGCTCTGCCCCCGCAAGCATTCCCCGTCCTGGCTGCTGCAGAGCACACCCGCCATTGAGGTCGATTTGAAGTCGATTGGATGAACGGTTCCTGACATAATCAGAAAAAAAAGGAGGAGATAGAGTGGGTTGGCTGTTAATTGGAAGGTCGGCGGTTCAATCCCCAGCTCCCCCGAAGTGTCCTTGGGCAAGATACTGAACCCCGAATTGCCCCTGGTGGCTGTTCTGCCAGTATATGAATGTGTGTGAATGACAGTTTCTGTTTGAGCACTTACGCTCAGTGTATGAATGTGTTTAACTGGTGATGTAGTGTAAAATGGCTTTGAGTGGTCGAAAAGACTAGAAAGGCGCTATACAAATACGGAGCATTTACACGCACACACAGATTCCTTCCTCTTTTAAGAGAGATTTTGAGGTTGCCAGACTTCCGTATAGATCAAGGTTTGTAAACAGTTGAGTCGTAAGTATGGATGGTAGCACTGCTCTTAGGTGAGTCAATGGATGATCTGTGTTCACAAGGGTGATTCAGCTTCCTAGACCTAGGAATGGGATCAAATCCTCATGGCAATTATTGTTGTTGACTGTGAATAAAATAATTATATTTGCTTATAAAATCTGCACACCTCGTCATTACAATTACAATTCGTCATTACAAACATTTTGTAGCCAAGTGATTAGCAGTACCTGAGGTAAACACCAAGAACAGAATGCAACAAGGCACAAAATATTCAAATGCAATATTTACTTCCACTAATGCTGTGCGATTTATTGTTCAGATTACAAATATTGGTCTGTCGTATCTGTGCAGAAGTATCATTAACATAATATGATGTTCTATATGTTGTTGTCTTCTTAGATTACCCTACTTTGTCATTTGCTGATAAGAATGTACACAGAACTTCAGCATTTTAATTAGAAAACACTAGTATTTTCATGAATTATTTATGGGATTATATTGATAAATAGAATGGCTATTTACATTAACAACCCAGGGGTCAATTACACTTTTCATGGATCACAAGGTCAGAAGAGCAAACTCCCACATGTATTGTAATACGGGAAGTATCAAGCACCATGTGCCCTCTACTCCCAGAGCTACAGATAGTGTGAATTCAAGTTTTCCACCACCCAAAGGGGAGATACCTCAGCACATCAAATGTGAAAGCTAGTCTTGACCATCTGCTGCTGGTCCTGTGTTGTTCAAATCTCATCCACATTATTCTCCTAGATTTGGGAAAGTAAGCTAGAAACCAGGTTTTTACTTCCTCACTGGCATGTTTATGGGATGTGCAATATTTCAAAGATACGGCTGTCATCAGTATGATTTGCCAACATTGTAATTCAACAGATATTAACACAAGGTTGTGACAAACATGATGATAAAGCCTGATCTTTTTTTGTGTGAAAGATATCTCAGTGCAGTGACACTGCCTTCTGAGTGAGCAGAGTTTTAATTAAACCCCCAAACACAAGAGCTATCGATAAAGTCTTCAAAACGTAATGCCTTGTGAGTTGCTGCCATGGATGTGAAGAGATTGGTGGGGTTATTTACACCATAGGGGGAGAGTTAATCTTCCTTGATGCTCTTAGATCTCTAATCAAATAGAGATTGTAAATACCACAGAATAATCCACCCAACTCTTGTGGCAAGGAATCAGATGACTTCCGGAGTTTACACACACACCAAAAAAAAGAGTTAATTTTTTAAAAAAGAGGGATGTTTTGAATACAGAGTAGGCCTATGTGTACTAAATACTCTTCTGAGACCATTAATGTATGTTCCTTTATGAGTTGACATGACAACTCATAAAGGAAAGAAAAAAACTCATGACAAAGGAAAAGGCCAAATAGTTGGTAATATGCTACTTTTCGTCCATTGATTGTCTGAAGCATGTGTGAACAAAATATCTAAACAAATCACAGCTAAAACATGTATTAAATATATATTTAGTAAACTATACAGCAGAATACAACATGTGGCACACTAATGGGCAGAGTAGAATGTGGATATTAAATTAGAAAGAAACTCTGGCATGGTGCAAATCCAACACATACTGTATCAGCCAATTAAAAGTCATTGGTTTAAATGAATGTTTAAAAGAGAGAGACTGCAAATGACCACTCACACATATGGTTTAGTGGTGAGGACTGTTACCTCAGAGCAAGAAGGTCTTCAAATCCACTTCAGCTGACTGGGTTGTTTCTCAAGAAATAACTTCTAGCTCTAAACAAATACACTGAATGCTGCTGGGGTTTTTTTTGTTTTTAATCTAATTTAGGGCTAACCCCCTGTATATTTTATGTGGTGTATTCATACTTCTGGGGTTGAGATATCAGAAGAATACTGAGTAAAATTGCATTAATAAACATTTCTCCTCCCCATAACAGCTTTCCTTTAGTATACTTATAAATATACAAATCCCCTATCCCCCACTACATGCACAGTCTTTACTAAAATGAAAATGCTTTTGGAATAGAGGGGCATTTCAGTGACTGCATGCAAGATGTGCCACAGATGACAGGCCAACTGCACTCCCAGACTGGTGCGCCTGTTTGATAACTATCATGCACATCTCAGCAAAGAATGCATGAAAAAAAAGTGTTCTTTTAAACAAGTTTACTCTGAAACACTAGAGTAAACAAGCAAACATGAAAATGTATGCTATTTTATTGGATGTGGCAAGTACTCAGGTATGAGACCACTAGCCAAAAATACAATGAATTGATGCAGAAATACTACAGTAAGACACGGACATCAAACAGAAAAAGGTTTTCGCTTTGATGTCTAGTTACTTTCTTCACAGATGAAATAGTTCCCAGTGATCTTGTCCAAAATGAGGCAATGTGCACATCCTCTATACTAAAGAACTATATAACTCAATTGTCCATCTCCTATGAAACCAATCACACTCTGAAACCAGGTAAAAAAATCAGGGGGGGAAGTCTTTGATTCTTCAATACACTTTTTTATATGCATATTTCTTGGTTTATTCATATCTCCCACATAACTGTGAGAGCCTTAAGGCCAAAACCTCTGCTGAAAGGATTAAGTTCAAAGGCAAGCGAGAAAATTACTCACAGACTCAAAGTCTTCAGCCGTGCAGTCGGCCTTCTTAAAGCGACAAGACTGCACCATGTCCCACAGGCGGTGAGCTGAATGATCGTATAACCTCTTCCAGTCAAACTGGCCACAGCATGGCATCTCTGCTTTGGTCCCAATGAAGTATTTGAAACTTTCCCCATTCAGCTCATACATAGGACTTGTGTTCTCTATATGCTCTGCAGGTATATGCCAGATCTCCCTTAGATGTTCTATGTCACAGGCAGTGAGTGTAGACTTTCTAAGAGGATTTATATTACAGAATGTCAAGGCAGGGAAGGTTTTCTCAGGCGCCACCTTTTCTTCGAGCTTGGTGATATGAGGGAACTGAAAGTAGTACACAATCCCACTAGTGACGAGAAAGTTGATACACCCAATGAAAACAAAGGTCCAGAGGCACTGCTGGACTTGAGAGGTTCCATTGTCGACGACATGCACCAGACCATGTAGAGAGGACTTTCTGGCAAACTGCTGCAAACTGCTTTCCTCTGGTTCGGTGTGGGTTGGGGCTGGGGGGTTACACTGGGTCAGATTCACCCCAGGCCCCGAAAAGTGAATGTGTTGTTGTGCCGCTCATAATCATCTAACAAAAGTAAAATGGAATCTGCGGGCTTTTATAGGCAACTTAGGTGAGGCAGGAAACAAAGAGGGGGGGCATTTCCATTCAAATACATTATAGCTATCCATAACAAAACCTTTTTCATCAACTATCCATCTCACACAAACAGGAAGCCAAGTTCAAATCTATGTAGCCCATTAGAAAAAAATAAAAGCAAAGTTCATGCAAAATGGAAGTTAATGAAAGCTCCCATTAAAAGCTTTCTTTTATCTTTGTGAGAGAGGAATTTCTAATGAAACGTGTTCCCACTGGTCTTGATAAAGAGGCATGATAAAGGTTCACAGATCGACAATTAAGTTTAATTCCTCTGCCACAGCAGCAATACATTTGGGAGGATTCAAAATGTAGTTTTAGCTTGAAAGCACTACAGCAAAACAAATTTGTGTTGTAATTGTCTTCCCTGAAAACAATGACAGTATAACTCTGGCTTAATAGTATAGACTACTAAAAATGCATCAAAAAAAAGCTACCAATGTCTACATGTGTGTGTGTGTCTGTGTTTGTTACGGCAACTCCTAGGGGAATGAGAGCATCACAAAAGAGTAGGTGTCTGCCCCCCAAATTAGGTCAGTGTACTGCACACTGTAGTTAAATAACTTCTCAAAGGCAGCCTTTTATTTAGGGTGAACTTGAACCAAAATAAAAATCACTGACAACATTACGTACAAAAGCAAAATGCTGTTCACCCCCAGTGCTTCCATCATACATAATACTGAAAGTACTACGAACCACTTGTATAATAGACCATGTTTATTAGATTTACTGTTGTAACTAGATCTAAAATCAGGGTACAATGTCACACAATACAGCTACTAACAAGTAACCAAGATCATTATGGACAATCAGGAGAAACACTGCAGTCAGTGTCAGTTGACTCTGACAATCTCAGGCAATAGACACTGCACTAATGACTACCATGATTACATGTTTTTATCTATTCTGTGTGGCATTTTCTCATGAACAAAGTGGCTCTGCTATTGCAATTTAACAACACTGACTTTATAACTGACAAAAATTGTTTTACAAAATGTTTTTACAGCTTGTTAAGAATCTATAATAAAATCACGCTGCTATCTTCACCACCTACATGGTTGGTGATTGGCAGGCAAAGTCAGTCTAAAATGTATTTTTGACCATAACATATAATATTGTAATATTACATCAAAGCCATAACAGATTTATGGTGAGCCTACATGCACAATACCAGAAATGTGAAAGTTAAATGGAATTCATCCATCTTTAGTTTTATTATTCACACCTGTGATTTTCTTACTGTGAATGTCAAAATGTCCTGGAAAACATTTATTGGCCCATACAAGAAAACTCAACTTTTAAAGTGATATAGCTCAAAGGCAGATGTCTTTTCACTGATGTATTGGAGCTGCACTGGTGAAGTGTCATATAATGCAGAGTAGCAGAAGTAGTAGTTTTCCACTGTATGGTTCCTGTGGTTGGTATAGCCAGAATAAGTGCCCAGTCAGAAAGTTAAATTGTCAGCTCAAGCAGCAGCAACAAATGGGAGCAGTAACAGTGACAGCACTCCTGCATCAAAAACAGAGTCAGTAGCAGTACTATGCAAACATGGGAAAAACAGATGTTTTAGTGGGAAGCACTTATTGTTTGAGACCCTGCATTAACATGCTATCAGTTAACAATGCAAAGCGCTTTACCAACTCTACTGATGATGAGCCATTCTTAGACTATTGCATTATGATGGTGCTGCATTTTGAAGTTGAGATAAGGTAAGTGCACTGTTGAGATGCTAACCAACTTGTGTCAAATGTAAAGAAGACAGAGAAGACTTCTACTACATTTTTTAAGAGTCTTACTGTCATCTTTTGCATGGATTAGCTTCACATATTGTACATATAGACCTGCTAATCATAAGCGTCTTAAATTAATACTTCAGAGTTTAACTCACGCCTACAATTTATTTTCCAGGTCTCTGTCTCTCAGCAAGTCTATCATCTTTGCAGTGGACGCACAGGCCAAAAAATAATGAACAAAAAGAAAAATTTCAACAGAAACTGTGTTCAAGCTGGGATGTCCGTAACAGTATTGTCAGGATAAAGATTGCTTTAACATATCTTTGTTTGTTTCATTTTGTTGCTATAAAGCTCTGCTTAAAGCATTTGAACTTGAATTTTTGCAACAGAAAAGGGACGCTGCCTACATCACTGGCCATTATTGCAATGCAATTTTACAACATTACTTAAATGTCCATAGCACAATGTTTTGTTGAAATTACTTTGAAATTCCCCAAAGGCTTCCCTAATGACCTTTTACAGTTTCCTTCAAAACAAGCAATATTTAAACTGAAAAATTGCGCCTTAAATAATTCACTAACAATTCGAGCAATTTATCTTGGTATGTTAACCCTGGATTTGTGAAAATACACTTTCTGCTGCACTCATTTCAGAGTTGTCAATTGAGTTAAAAAAAAACAGTCTCCCTCTAATTGTTCCTGATAAAGCCCAAGGCTATCTCTCAGTGTCATCACAGATTTAACTCTTTTGTCACTAACTGAGCAGTCCACTAACATCTAGATGGCCTGTCAATTCTGTTTAGAGACAGACTTTCTCTTAGACCAAAGCAGTGTTTTAAAACAAGTTCAAAGTCTATGATAAATCATTACACTTAAAACTTTCAATTATTAATATTTCTTAATAATATTTGTAAATCTCCTGCTGCCACATGTGCATGCCATTACAATTCATTCACCAACCATGATTATCACTTTTTTCTTGTTATCAGAAGCATATCTGTGCGTAGACAGGATGTGCAGCTTCATTTTTTACATTCCATTATATACTTTATTCAGTAATGTCAAGCTATCAGTGATTATGAACATACACTATAACATGGTCTGTTAGACAAGGCAGCAAAATAGAGAAAAATAATCTGTAATCTTCTTAGTGTTTGTTTATTATTGCTGCAATGTATAAATATTAAAATCACACAATGACAATGGATGTTCATTAAAAAGTGATAATGATTTTTTAATCTCACTCGATTTGAATTTCTCCATAATGCTCCAAAATTACCCTGAACTAGCTGAGCAGTAGCAGCCAGGACTTTACCTCTTATCATCCCAAATAGACTGAAAAACCATGTTCTTTCTATATAATTAGTTTCGCAAAATTATAACACCCAGATAATTAATATTTTCATGTCTGTCCACAGTAATGAAATGATGGATTTGATGAATTACATTGCCCCCCGCAAGACTCAGCTTAAATTTCTATAAATATATGCAAAGAGAGACACACTGAAAATATAATCAGGCATTTGCTCTCCATGTACTTTCCTGGAAAGGAAATGACTGAAAACAAATTACTGGAAGTGCAAAACAAGATGCAAAGTCCAAATATACCAAGCTGCTTAGTAACAGGTCACAAAGGACCCCACAAAAATTATGTGAAATGACAGCGTTTAAATGTGAAAATATCATAAGAATGTTAAAATTCACTAATTACTGATTGAATCTTTTGATAATTAGGGGCCACTGTTAAGTTTTGTATCTTAAACCCCACATCTATGGCTGATTTAAGGTGACAAAACCTTGGTGAAATTGGCATTGATGTACGTCAGGTGTAAATTACAGTGACGTCCACTTTTACTGATTTAAGTTCCATATATAACATCTCTACATTTTCATTCAAGTGTTTTCAGTTAAATCCATCAGTTTTTTGTGCTTTGAGTGGTGGGAATTCATTACACTCATTAAACTAGGGCTGCAGCTTACGATGATTTTAGTCCTCGAAGCTTCTACAGATTATTTAAACGATTCATCAATGCATTGTTTAAGAAGTACTCTTGCTTGGTGGCCCCCCGTCCTCTGGTAACGAGATCAGCTGTGTAATTTAACTCATGACTATGCCGTTGACTATGCCCATGTGCAGTTGCAAACCATAGTCTGGCTTTTTAGAGTGGTTTTGGAGCAGCGGCTTCTTCCTTGCTGAGCAGCCTTTCAGCTTATATCGATGTATGACTTGTTTTACTGTAGATATAGTTACATTTGTACCGGTTTCCTCCAGCAGCTTTACAAGGTCCTTTGCTCTTGGTCTGCGGTTGATTTGCACTTTTCACGCCAAAGACATAAAGTGTCTCCTTCCTGGACGGTATGACATAAAGCGTCTCCTTCCTGGACGGTATGACAGCTGCATGGTGTTTATACATACTATTAGTTGTACAGATGAACATGGTATCTCATTACTGTGTTGAAGCAATTGTTTAAAAATTACATTTGTCAAACACAAATTAGATGTCCTAACAGACTTGCCCAAACTGAAATTTGCTCACACGAAATCTGGAATGGAGTGGTTAAAATTTTTTGAATGACTTCAAACTAAGTACATGTAAACTTTAACTGTATAATAACAATCTGTGCCTGTGAGTGGCAAAAAACAAACACTTTAGTGGACATACTTTGACAGGGTGCAATTGCCCGCAAAGATTAATGTTGTAGCCCTGCAACTTCTAAAAATACAGCATTGTCTGGCTATAATTTTGACCTTGTCTTTGGGTAAAATGCAACAACACGTCACTCCAAAACGATTGCGATCGCTGCTTCAGAATTTTATGAAATGTCAAGGATTCACTATTACACAACTCTGCAGAGCTGTCGCTCCACTGAACTCAACGAATGGTCGTCCGCTCTCTCTTCACTTTGAGGATGAGCAACTGGAACAGTGACAGGATGTCAATCACTGGCAAAGTCATGACAACCATGTAGTACAGCATTTTCTCCTCAAGAGTGACAAACAGGGCAGAGTATAGTCGGACCAGCCATTTGGGGCACCATTCACTCTGTGGGCCGCTTGAGCATCCCATTATACAAAACAAGAGCGAGAGAGATGCATCGTTGGTTTGATTACATTCCAGTACCAGTTCAATTGTTAGTTAGGATTTTGAAGCTGAGATCACCACCTAGAAACCCTTTCCGCCCACTGCTGAAAAAAAAACCCCAGAGGAAATACTCCATGCATCCCAGAGGAAATACTCCATGCACATAAAGATTGTGCCCAACCACCAATGCTCGGGTATTACCCTCTGGGATTACATTCATTTTAAAGTAAGGCAAATTTTGACACTAATAGTAACAGTAGTAACACTAATGATTCAAGATACCCAACACGCTGCCAATACAAGTGAAACACAACTTAAATTTGTGGACATTTTCTTCTCTCTGATCAACCAAAATACCAAAATTCTGATTCTGATAGCTCTAAAACATAAAAACTAATAAATTCACTTGTGTAGACTGATTATAATTTATGCACCTTTGTCAGATGTATTCCATATTCTTGTAAATGTTTATTTTAAATTGTCACTAATAGCATCTTGTTATCCACATTCATACAGCATAAAGCACCAAACATACTACTGTGTGAGTAAATGTGACTGCTCACAGGCTATTGTCAAACTGATTATCCTCATAAGTCATTAATAAACATACCACCACTTACTCACTATTCAATGTTCAAGAAAGACATCTCACAAAGATTACAACTGTTTCTCAAGCTGCTGGTTAGAAAAGAATCAGTCAGTCAGTCAGTCATGTCGTTTTCTTCATTGAATCCCCAGTCCCCACTGGACCCTCCTGTCCTTGATCATTGGGACCTGGTTTTGGGAAGATTACTTTTCTTTTCTTTTTAAGAAAAAAAAAACTTTTCTCCAGAGAATCATGAACAGAGGGAAGGAACAAAGCAACATCTCCGAAGGGGACGGACTGTCTCTGCTTGATGGTAAAAGTCAATGACTGTCTTACTGTCTTTCTTCATTCTAACAAATACAGACGGATCATATGTCTAGATACATTGTAGTTATCTGCGTAGTTAAATCTAAAAAGATATATTAAACTAACTCAATAAGTGTATACTAATGAGTTTTCAATATCTTACCACTCATCCCCAAGGCTTTATAAAGTGCTGAAGAATAAACTAAAACTTTTAAGACATTCTTAAAAGAAACAGTAGTTTTACATGTTTCAGCTTTTATATTACTATCAACCATGCTATACATTTTCCTTTTCTTGTGTGGCACTTATGTAACTTGAAATTGAAGATGTTCACTTGACTTCTTTACTGTTATAAATAAAGTAATTAAAATCATACATATATGTACCTTTTTGAGGGTCAAAAAGGAACATATGTTCCAAGTGTTTGTCAATGGTACAAAAGCTGTACCCTTGAGGGTACAGCCCCAGTGACAAGCCATTGTACCGCTAAAGGTACAATTATGTACTTTATTTTCTGAGAGTGTACATGGCTGTGGTCTGTAAGTGGAAAACAGGTTACAGGCTTATTTGTTGTCATGCAACATTACAGTTTTATTGAGTTATAACATTACACTGGTTTGAGAGTCTGGGGGATGTGTTGACTTACAGTAGTTTAAAAGCTGTCATTAATTGCATTACACATTACATGGTTGTGCTCTGTAAGTGAAAAACTGCCACAAGTCAGCTGAGTGAAGGCTGAGGGCTGAGGTGTGGACCCAAATGCAGATTCAGGCGAGGCGAGAGCAGGATGCAGTTCAAAGTTATTTATTAACTCAAAACTTAACTCAAACAGGCTTCCACGGGAGCTCGCGGCAAGAGTCCAAACAAAGGTAACTCCAACAGAAACATAATCCAAAAACAAGGAACAAAGAACCATCCAAAGATCCAAAAACACAGAGCATGGGAAAACACCAAACATAGATGACACAGACGATGCAAGGACGTGACAAAGACTGAAGACAACTGAGGACAATATATACAAACACACCGGTAAAGGAGCAGGGAGGGAAGCACAGCTGAGATACATCAGGTAATCAAAAAAGCTAGACAAGGACACCAGGTACAGAAGATTACCAAAATAAAACAAGAAGTAAAGTTCACAGGAACACACAAGGACAGAACTACCAAAGTAAAACACAAAACATGGAAAGACAGCAAAATCAGGACACGGACAGAGACAGGACCAAACAGGAGACAAGACTACACTAAAACATTCAGATACAAGACTAAGGACTATGACAGACCATAATGATAAAACACAGAAGTACACAGATCAGGAAAACACTAAGCATGAACTAAAGCACAGGACTAAGAACTAAGATGAGAGACAAGACAGTTACTAAGAAAATGACAATATCAAATAAACACAGGAACAACAACAGCACAAAACCAAATCCTAACAAAAGTGGGTTACAGTTACAGAATTCCTTTTAGCTATTCTGTTTTATAAGCAGCCTGGTTTGAACGCAGCAGGTGACACAACACTCACTATAACCACGAGTGACTTGAGACTTGACTTGGACTCTTGCTCAAAGACTTGAGACTTGACTTGGACAAAGACTTGTGAGTATCTTTGCTGTCTACTTGGATTGTTTTTTTCTGTACAGTTAGGGCTCCTTTATTTGCTTATGATTTCTGGATTCGCAGCACATTTCTTTATGTCACGTATGTGTGATCAAATTGGTGAATGTTTTCCGTGACAGCACGTTGAGCTCTCTTAGCCACAGAAGAGAAACCTTCATTAGACACTGTATAGGTATTCAATAAGGAGGACATTTTTACATATCACAGTAGGAAAATCACAGGTGTAAATAATAAAATAAACATGGCTGAATTACATTTAGCTGCTTTAGTTTCAGGGTCCTGGTATTGTGCATGTTGGCTTACTGTCACGGCTTACTGGGACATCATTAGCCATTGTTAATGTTATTTGTAACACCTGTGTTTTTCCTACTATAACAACTCAAAATGTCTGCTGTTTAAAGGCCTATTCTGACATTGAGTCAAGGTGTAACTCAGGACTGAGTCAATAAACACTACAAAGTACAATGTGTGAACAGTGACTATATGGCCGTGGTTTTTACAGATTTTTAAGTTCTTACGAGAACTGAACCAACACACTTGTTACAAGTTTTGTGCTTACTCTTTACCCCACTGAAGCATACAGAAATTCCCTGATTAAAGCAATAGTTTCATCTCTCTTAAATGCACCCCTCTCGTCTGTCTGTCTGATGCTGTATATGAGATTGGCAATTCATTTAAACACTTGGCGGCTTAATGCAAAGTCACCCACAATGGAATGGAAATACTTGGGATTTACCCAGATGAGCTGATAGCCAGAGTTGTTTTCTTGGTTATCTGGGACTATGGACCAAAGTTAGGTTTAGTGAAGCCAGCTGTTTGTTTTTTTACTCACCCTTTTTTGGGGGGGATGTTGATTAATTGCGCAAGACAAGTGATTAACATGCAAGCTAACTTAAAGATGCATGTTAGAAAAGGTTAAGGAAGAAAGAGGGAGGTGCTCAGAGAGAGGTCATTTTTAAACACCAGTATTCCTTTAGGATTCTGTAAAAGAGGGCTCCTTTACCCATGTGTTTAAACAATATTTTCAACAGTATCACAGAAAATGATGTCAGTGGATATGTTTGATGGATATTATGGATATTAACTTGACTGTTATATGCAATGGAAGATTGAACCTTTCTTGTTGTCTGGGAAACTACAATGTACAATGTTTAGATAATGATTAGATTTTCAGCAATGTTTAATTTGCTTATTTCTTATAACTCCAAAACGTAACTTTCAATGCACATGGAGCTTAGTTTGGTAAATGGCTATGGCCTTTAATGTGAAACAAATGCAGTAGAAACACGAATTATAGATTTTAAAGGTGTTTCATTAAGTTTAACCACATACCCTCAGCTTATCATCAATTATCTTTAAGTTTCACAAACTTCTAACAGCATTCTCAAAGAACACTAGGACTTTTACCTGCTCCCTTTGTTTAGTCAGTGTTTGCTGTTGATTTAAAACTCATCTAATTAATTATTCAAGGGTATCATTTTCTACATTGAATCTATTTACTGCATCAGCGATGCCATTAATGGCTCCCAGAGGATTCTGGAGTGCCACGCTTTCACCTCCTCTGCTTATAACACACTGCCTTCATAATAGCGCAGCAAAGAAATTTAACACGCATGCATGCACCCGCGCACACGCACACACACACACACACACACACACACAAATCAATGATTGTAATGCTTGTAGTGTTTAGTACAGTACTCTACTAAGTGAATATCTGCTCTTGGCAAAGTGCAGGGTTTTTGTCAATGTTCTCTGTCCAGCTGAAGACTTTTTAAAGCTGTGAAGCTGATAGCACTATTGCTGAACAGTACTTGATTCAACAAAGGTTGATTCAACAAAGCCTCTGGTCCTAGTTTTATGTGACTCATGCTATTGCAGAACTAGTCTTAAATGCTCACTGAGTTGCATTTCTCAGTGTGACATTTTAAGTCAGTTTTAGCTCAGAACCCTGGGACTTTATCCCACCTTTTTTCTGTCTGAAAAAATGTATTAAGTAAGAAGTTAACTGCGGTATTTTAACTGTAAAGTCTGTGACAAAATGGGTGAGAACTTTCCTTTGCGCACCATTTGTCCCTTACAGGTTCATCTTACACATTCCACCATATTATTTTATGTCTTTTAAATTTACCATTGCTTTTTCAACATTGCATCACTCCCGGGTTGTTTGTGTTAACATTATGTTTCAGTTCACATTGAAGAATATGAGTAAGTGAAAGTAAACACACAGCCATGAGTGAGGGATGGGACGTGTTATATCGAGGTGCAAAAGCTCATTTCACTTTCACAAAGCACACTGGTTTGAAACAGTGTGTTGAAGCTTGTATCAAATTGCCAATTTCCACGTGACTGATGAAGCCCCAGTCTTTGTACATGACTGAGACACCGGGAAGGATTTAATTCAATTCAGTTCAAGTTACCTTTATTGGCATGAATGTGTAACAACAATATTGCCAAAGCATCATAAAAACTACATCAATCAACCCCCTACATTTCATTAAACAAGTAATTAAAGCGTAAAAGATTTAACTCATTCAAAGTTTTGGCATTGATTCTGTCGTGCCCACCCTAAGTTAATGGGCATGATGCCACTGGTCATCACAAGTATCGATTGTATCTTAGACTGCCTTCATACCGTTTGCTGTCATGGCAGATGACAACTTTTTTTTAAAACATCATTTGCACATTTTGGCAGGTAGCAACATGTAGGCTACATATTTTTTGCAGCACTTTAATGAGTATGCAAAGATCAAAATGAACACACAACATTCTTATGCTTTTAATATACATATTGTATTAAAACTGAAATAAACGAGGCGTTGTATGCATTGTTTCTCTGCAGTGTCGGGTTCATGGCTGCTATAATTTATGCAAACCACTAGATGTCACTGTGCCGCGTTTTTCTTTGATGCAATCAGAAAGAAGCTTCAAAAACTTCAGGAGGCTTTGACCGCCCATCACTAGTTTCTTTCTGTGTTAATACTTACCCTTTTTGATCTTTGACCTTTATTCATTTCCACCATGCAGGACTATTGTTTGGGGAGAGGCCCATCCAGCATTTCCTGTTTTATGGTACTGGGGAGGTCATGAACGACATCACTGGGCCAAGCCAAGAGAAGAGTTTTCCTTTTTGTAGGAATGTTTGTTTTTATGCTTTCCTAAGTAATGTGTTAGGACCTCTGACATTTTCTAGAGTCACTTTGTGAGGAAAATGACCTTGTAAATCAAGGATGAAGAATGAAGAATGTTAACTGATTTTCTTGTATTAAGGTTAATGTGCAGCTCAACTTGCTTTGGTATGGTACTGGCTTACGCAGTCTAGACGTGAGTGCAATTTTTTTTTGTGCTGCTAAAAACATGTTACATGAGTCATTTTCCTAAGTCTTTTTTTGTTAAGTTGCCTTAGTTTTACGTGTACTGCAGAGCACTGTAAACAATCTTCACCTCTGGGAATTTCAGATGTCTGAGTCTGCCTATCACCTCTACCTACCATTCTATACAGGCTACTACAGAGTCCTAGGGTTACTGGGGAGAGGCCCGTCCAGTTATTTTATCCCATCAAGACTGATGTCTGATATTTCACACAATGAAACAGCACCCATGATCTGGGGCCATATATACTGTAAATGTGGCTGATGGCCTGGTATCACTCTAAATTAGATCAGAATTAGATAAATTCAATTTAGCAGGGGAGATGACATGACAAGAAGCAACTTTTAGTTCACAGTATATACTGGAGCAGTGCTCACAAACTAAGAGAAATGTTTCGCACCTACAAGGAACAAGCAACCTTTGAATGCTAAAGACATCACTGTTTACTATTTTCATTGTTTAAAGAACACTGTGAGCACTTTTGTATACGGAAAAATATTTCATATACTGGTGTATATGTCAGCCGATAAATAACAAGGAATTTAATTTCAGAAAAGACAAAAGATATGTTTGAGGTAGTTAAAAAAACATTACCCATACCCAAACACATCACCATAGTTTGAACATCAAAGAGCACTGTCAACTATAAATTGTCCAGCTGAGTTCATACCTTAGTCAAATAATAAAATGCAGGGCTCAACGTAACCTTTTTTGCAACTGGCCCCACCAGTCAGTTTGAAACTTACTGGCCTGAAGAAAACTTTTACTGGCCCTCCTTCCAAAAGTTATTTATCAGTGTTACAACAAAACCAAAGACTTAAGTTATGTTATACTGTTAATGTTTAATCAGTTATTAAATACATCCTGGATATAAAAAACTAAACTAAAATGTAATCACAGTTAAAATTATAAAAATAAAAAGGTTAATTTACTTTTAAAACAAAACATACTGCTCTCTCTCCTGCATTTAATAAAAAAACAGCCATTTAATAAAAAAAAGTGCACAGAGCAGTGCATACAAGTCACCTCCATCCTGATTGACAGGTCGTCATGATAGCGACCTGCCAATCACAAGGTAGTCCCACCCAAAAGCATAAGCTGCATGACTGTCTATTTCCCCTTAACTAGGATCATAATTTACTAAATGAACATCATGTTGTGTTGAAGAATACTTGAAACTAGCGACTGAGACCATAAAGTCATTATGAAGTGTTAACTGAGGTAATAATTCAGCTGAGAAGTAGCAACATTTTACCATTATTTCTAATGGAACAGGACTTCTTTTTGCAACCAGCATAACTACAAATCTGGACTGGACAACGCTGCACGCTATGAGGTGCAAAGCAACTGCAGGATGTTGTTTTTTTAAAATACTAATGTTTTTGCACTTGGTGAATTGCTAGTTACTTTTTACTCGCCCTGGGCCATCGAGCCACCGTTATTGATGAGCCCTGAAATGTAAGGTCATTTCATCAAAAATGTTTATGTAAAAAATTTAGATTGTCCAATATATCATTATTAAATATTTTATAACTCAAGTAGTTGCTTATAGCAAAGCCTTATAGGAAAGAATTCTGTTGGGTTTTTATTGTTATTGTTGCGCTTTAAATTAATAACAATGGGAGACAAAAGCAGATAAGCTACAAGGCTGCCCCTCAAATTCTCAAGGTCAAATGTTTACAGAAAAAAAGAGAGTTTTTGCTACATTCGTTCAGTTGCGGCAATCTACCATTGTGGAATTTTCAGCAGCACAGTAATGTCTTGTGCATAACGTTGCTTTATTGATCACTATTTGTCTGCAGTCATTCTATCAGTGTCACAATAGATGAGCTTTTATTTATGTCTCTGCTCTGTCCTTTTGTTGCAGCTAGCTTGTGTTAATGTTACTGCTGAAATATAAGAAATAAATACTGGATAAATGAATCAACAGATAATCAAACATAAAGCAGTAATCTAAGGGCATCTGTGGCTCAGGAGGTAATCAGAAGGTCAGTTGCTCGATCCCCGGCTCCTCCAGTCTGCATGTCAGAGTGTCCTTGAGTAAGACATTGAACCCCGATGACGTGTGTGACGGTGTGTGAATGTTAGTTTCTGTTTCTGATGAGCAGTTGGCACCATGCATGGCCTCAGTGTATAAATGTGTGTGAGTGGGGTGTAACACGCACTTGGGAGTGGTCAGAACACTAGAAAGGTGCCGAGAAAGACCCATTATATACAGTAGCTTATGTATATACACAGTTATATCGGTAATTGTCCCATCCCTACATGTAAGTGCAGCTGAATCAATTAATTCTGTTTCTTGAAGAGACAGACTCCCAAAGGCCTTTTTGTCTAGTGAAATTATGTCAAACACTAAACAAGTGTAGGCTGCCATTAACTGTCAACTGCAGAATGCGTTGGTAAAGAATTTATTGAAAATGTTTTCAGGTAAAAGCATGAGTCACCTGACGGCTAGTAGACTGAAAAGTATTTTTATCATAATAACTGCAGCTGTAATCTGTTTTTCATGTACACAAATATTAGTCAGTGTTGCCATATCTTGTCTTTACACTTGGTGACAATTACTCGATACAGTTTTGCTTCTGATAGATTTAAAACCCCTTTCAATGAATCAGTTAAAATGTATGGGTTATTACAAGGCTGCCAGCATAAGCAATTAGCTTTTAAAAAGATAATTTCTAAGAATTTATCTGATGCTAAGATCTTCTAAGTGTGAATCTCTCGGTGGAGGGTGCACCCACCATTAAGCTCTGGCTTTCTTGTGAGTGTCAACATACACTGGTCATACAACTGGTCAAGCCCATCGCTGAGCTTACATCCTGCACTAGCCAAGAAACTCCTACTGGATTGGTGGGGGCACTTGCAAGGGGAATGGAGAGAGGAAAGTGCTTCTGAAGCTCACAGCAGCTTACAAGGCCATGTGTCACAGAGTACTGTGGTGAACGAATACAACTATCAGTACACCAATCTTAAAGATATCTTATTCTTGTAAATTTGCCATTGTGATTCCCCTTTGAGAGTTCAATAAGGCTGACTTAAGTGAAGACAGATGTCTTAAATGTCTAGCATCGTAAAAAGCTGGGCCATCAGAGTCATCTATAGCTCTGCAAATATTTTTTTCCTGAGAAATGATTTGAATAATAAAAAAAAAGGTACTCACAATTAACTATACTGGCTCAGGGGCCAAAAGGCATGCAATGCAATTAAGGCACTCAAACATTTGCATATTGTGAATCAGTGAGAAATTAAAAGGCAGTATAATGTAATATGTGACACTATTTAATATTGTCTGTATAAAACACCGTAACTAAGTAATATTGCCACCAATTTAAGGAGGCTGCCCTAATGTAAAAATAATTAAATATTAATGTTTATTAATATTTTTCTCTCAAGATTTAACAGTGATGTCAGTTTACCCACAAATAAGGTCTCACATAGATAAACCATTTCATTTAAATGAACGTTGCCAAGTAAATCCAATGTCTTATTTCTGCCTGCCGATAATTTTGAGTGTTTAATAAGCAATGTTGTACAGCCAGGAGCAGAACAGATTCTGCACGACTATCCCCATCAGAATGACATTTTTATTTTTTGTTTTGCTGTTGTTGTTTAGTTTTTTTATCAACAAGCCTCTGCAAAAGCATTTAATTTAGAGAGCAAAACTCTATTTCTATAATCACAGGTAGGATTATACACATAGGAAAAGACAGATAAGGAGACTAGAAGGGACACCAATTATAACAAATAAGAGTGTGTGTGTGTATTCATGTGCAATAGGAGAAGAGTAAGGGGTGGGAGGGTGTAGGTAGAAAGAAAAAAGGTGGGTAAAGAGAAAGATAAATCAGAAATGACTATACACAAAGGATCCAAAGGAGGATCCATTAATATAACTCTGCCCGTCTCGCATTCAGACAGACAGCATTATAGAGACGGGATGATGAAAGTGGTAGTAGAGTGGAGACTCACCTGCAAGATTTCAAATAATCCGTGTTCTCTGATGTATCAATTCAAAACAGAATTTTGCACATTTGGTCTATACTGCTGTTTGTATCTACGCTTGCGGGCACATTGCTGCATATCCTCTGAAAAATGCAGTAGCATGAGTCATGAGATATTTAAGTTTATATGTCTGAATCAATACTCCAGTGATAAGACTCAATGTCCCCATGAATATATCAAGGAATAAATAAACACCTGCTTTTAGGCTTAGACATGCATCTGCATCTAGCAGTGGGATCCCAAGCTTCTAATCTGCAGGAAAGGTTTGTTAGATCAATAAGAAATGTCATGTATTTTAATTTTGTTGAGTTTTGCTGTCCTTACAGGTGCAGAGGGAACAGTAGAAGTAAGTAAAGAGAGAAAAAACCCTCTAATGCTACCCTGTAGCTTATTTACTGTGCCACAAAGTCAACCAAACACAACAGCTTTGCTCAAACATTGTAATCAGTAGGGGGGAGGCACACGCAGACACACATGACATGTCGGTCCATAATGAATACCCACAGTGCCCTCTACTGGAGACAGAGAAATGCATCCTTTAAACTGCATCTTTGACAATAGTAATGCTGAACAGGAGTCCCAGTTTAGGAAACAGGTGTTCACATCAATAAAAAATGAAATTTTCTTCCTACCTGTAATTGCCCCTCCCTGTTCCTTAGCCACAGCCAACAAGATATTGGTATAGAACTTGACTAAATGGTGAAAATCTACAAATTTGGGATAAAAAAATTTAAAAACAAGATAATTTAATTGGTTGTATAGATACTTAGCAATCTCAATTGAGTTTACCTTCAGAAAGTAGGAAATGTTGTAACAGTATGTGGAGTCTTGGAAAATATACAGTTGGATACACATGGCTAACAAACAAGCCCCATTACTAACTAGTGAGTGTCTATTTGCGTGAGTCGCTTACAGGAGACAATGTTGGGAAATTAACTTCAGCCTGAGCTAATTATTGGGAAGTTACAGTGTGGTAACATTTGCCTGCTCTAATCTGTAGCAAACCAACCCTCATCTATTGCAAAAAGTCAGTCTGACTGGTGAAACAGTTTTACAGTCACCGTATACTTTAGTTGAGATTTAGTTTCTATTTTAATAACTATGGCAAGTAGTTGAAAACACTGGTATTTAGATCTTTTGCTGTAAACTTTAACATAATGGTATAGCCAACAAAATATGTAGTAACACATAGTAGGTAGGCAATGGCACAGGACATGTTATTCTGACTGAACGATGTGCAGTCCATTCTAGTTGAGAAACCAGCTCACTCAGAGCAAGGGAAGCTGATGTGTTAGTGAACATAACTATACTTTGACAAGACATCAATATACATAAGTCTATTTTAATGCAGGAGCTGTCTGACGGTGCTGCCAGCACAGCAGAAGCAAAGCCCCCCACCCATTCCCACCCCAGGACAGGGTGTTCATCAGACGCTTTAATCTTAAATGTACAGAATGTGCAAAATTATGACCTTATGGAAATTATGCAAATAATCACAACGCCATCCTCCATTATTTGTATATGACAGCCCTGCATTATGCAATGCAATGCATAGTGTTCTGTCCACCCACCACAATTGCATTCAGAATTCAGAGTGATGCTGTGCATGTCTAATAAATATTGCAGGAGGATACATTTGGACCATCGACACCACTGCATAAATCAAGAAGCTTTCCAGCCCCACATTATCAAGGCTTCACTTGGCTGCTTGGCTGCTTGGCCCTTCTGCTCTCCAGCAACTGTCAGTGGTTACTCATAACCATCTGTGTGACTGTACCTCCATGATAGTCTACTCTTTCTATGGATTGGGGTCTACGCCACACTACATAATGTTCAGTATGTAGTCTGTTTATGTTTGCATTTACTTAAATCAAGAACATAGGAGTAAGTTAATGACTGAGCAGAATAGCTTGTATATATGGTCTGGACATCACTTCCTGAGAGTTAAAAAAATTATTTTCAGAAGAAGACCCCACTACCTTATCAACTTTTCCATGAATGCAGTATGGATTTTCACCATAATGACTAAATGAGCAACAAATCCTTAAACTGCAGATGTCCCAGACAAACAGTGCCATGCCAGACAAAAATGAACAGCAGCGAATAAGACAATTCTGCTGGAATGTCAATACATATAGCAAATCATTTATTAAATGTAGGCATGCAAAGTAGGCTACATAAGTAAGCTAGCCAATTAGCTCCAGATGTTGGCATGCAAGTATGTTCTCTATAATAGTAACTTATTATGTATTACCCTTTTTCTGCCTAATGCTATTTCTTACTTAAACCATAATGAATTGGTTAAAAGCTTAATTATTTTTGCAGGACACACATACAGGTGTGTTACTGTATAAAATATATTAAAACTATTTACCTGTGTGTCATAGGCCTTAGTAATATTTGACTTGTCAGGGCAGGAAAAGCACAGGTGTAACTAAAAACATTAGGGGTAGGCTATTGATGGGTTAATGTGACAAGGGAAAAATCAATTCAATTCAATTCAAATTAGCTTTATTGGCATGAATGTCTAACAACAATATTGCCAAAGCATCATACATACTACAACAATCCACACCACACTTTTTTTTAAATATTAAAAATTAAATTAAAATAAATAAATAAAACAGTAAGCGTGTGTGTATTAAAAAAATAAAAATATATTAAAAATAAAATAAATAAACAAAACAGTAAGCGTGTGTGTGTGTTTAAAAAATATATTAAAAAGAAAATAAATAAACAAAACAGTAAATGTGTGTGGGTGTGTGTGTTTAAAAAAAAAAAAAATTAAAAATAAAAATCACAAACTTCACCTTTCACTTAGGTGAAGTATGTTTGAAATTCAGTGTGTGCAGTGTGTTATTCTGACTTCTGGGGGCAACCTTCTTCAAAGACTGCTAGAATTAGCCTAGGAGTACATTTACTTATTTAAATAAGCCGTTCTCTGCTTGACTGTGCTCTGTCTGCTGTGTTAGGTTATTTATTTATTTATTTGCCTGGATGTAGCTGGTACTTGAAGTAGTTGAGCATATTTGATGAAGTTGATGTACGTGCCTTATAATCTTTGGATTGTTTCCACATGGATGAATGCTGTATGAGGCTTTGGATTTAAAAAAAACATACTATTTAACCAAACTTTATCAAAACTAAAAGTTTAAAAAATATATACAAATCCCTAGTAGTTTGTTCGTAACACACATAACCAAATGAGATGAGAACTTATTGTCAGTTTGCTTGTAAGGCAGCATTGTCTTTGTCTTTCACTGCTAAGTTACTTAGGAATGCATCAATTGTAAGATACATAGGCTACACAGTATATTCTCAGCTTTAGATCACTTCAATTAACTGCCTAATGTTTGTGACTTCTTTTTTTATTAGAAAGAGGTCGTTAAGTGAAATATTCCTCTCTGTTCCTCTCTCCATTCTCATCACACCCTGAACCTTTTTATCTGACCTTGACTCATATCTGCAAAAGCTGTTCTGTTTTGTAGTCAACCTTGACATCTTAGGACTACTTCTTTGTTTCCATGTGCTTCCTTCTTATTAAGTTGTTTTGTTCCTGACCATATGTATTCTTAAACTTCGGAAAACACTGTTGAACTGAACTTTTAGTTTTTTTTCTTCCAGAAGTCATCTCTCTAGGGTCAAGCCAGATAGATGCTGAAATAACAGATGACAACGCTAATAAAAAGAGAAGACACACATTTAACTATAATCTCATTCCCTATACTAGAGATAGAAAGAATAGGAGATGGCTGTTCACTGTGACTTTTTCCTTCTGCCCATCTCTGAGTTAGCAGAAGTGGTTTAAGACTTTGAGGCAACGCAAAAGCTTCATGCTGAGCTGGAGCTCGAGCAATTCAAAGAGCTGCTGATGAAATCAGTCATGGCCAAAGCCGTTGTAGATCTGAAACTGAAACGTGCCCACAACCAGGTGGATGTGGATATTAAAGACGTACTTCAAAACTGAGGCAGCCAGCCTATTATGGCGAGGCTGTGAGATAGCAAAGCTGCATATCAGTGGTTTCCACCCATACTCTATGCCCTTAAATTACATTTCTGCAGGGCTACAACATTGGATTTACAATTATTTATTAAAAGAAGAGAATGATAAGAAGTGAAAAGCTTAGATATGTAAAAATTGACTTTTTGTCTCTAGGGTAAGCCACTTATTAAGCTGTCATCTTCTGGTGTGTTGTGTCATTTTATCTTATTTTTTTACTGCATTGCTGCTTGATGTGTGCTACTCTATAGTTGAACGCTCACATCATTCAAGTTCAAGTGGGCGACTTGAGTATTTTTAACCTGATTGCAGGCGCAGACTTTGGAACCCTGTTGGTTTTCCAGCTCTAAATGCAGCCGTGTGGTTTCTGGTCCATGACAGCAAATAGCCTGCCCTGCATGTCTGCATGATGGGAAGTCTCCAATGACTAATTTGGACCACAGGGGACCTCTGCACAAAAGCAGTAAACTGTAATAGATACATTGCCCTCTTGCAAAAAAAAACCCTAATATGAAATGTCCTTTGTGATTAATTACTGAAATGTTTATTTTTCAACAGGTTGTCAGTCATTTAATAGTTATTTTTACACTCTAGAACAGATGAAGACATAGCTTGATTAAAGAAATCTGTTTAAATTGTAGCATAGACATTGATACTGTAAAGACAGCAAGATGACATGGGGCATCAACTAGATGAATCTACGCAAGGAAGGTTTCACTTCTGCCTAATACTTAAATTGGACCTGGACACATCTGTGATGAAATCTCCCACATCTGAGCCCAGGGAAGAGAGAATAAGCAGGATTATGCCACACACATTGTAGATAAAGTTAATAGGTGTGCAATAATGCCATATTTGAGAAGAGTCCAGAGTGACAACATGTTACATGTACAGCAAAAAGAAACAAAACATAACAACAAAAGGCACACGATAAGGTTGCCCTTAGTTCCTTGTATTTCTAGCAATTCCCTAGATACCTTCTCTTCTCTGTACTTTTAGTATGTCACACAATCGATCAGCACCTGGTAGGGTGGGATCGAAGCTCTGTTGTGTCATTATGTGACTCTGTTCTAGTCTTGTAGTCAAGACCGCCCGAACCGAGACCAAGTCAAGACCACGACCTAAGTTTATCGAGACCAAGACTTTTAGGGGCTGAGACCAAGTCGAGGCCAAGACCGAGGGAGGGCGAGACCGAGTCAAGACCAAGTCCAAGACCAGTACCCCACATTACATGACACA
Organism: Micropterus salmoides; assembly: GCF_014851395.1. Taxonomy (NCBI): domain Eukaryota; kingdom Metazoa; phylum Chordata; class Actinopteri; order Centrarchiformes; family Centrarchidae; genus Micropterus; species Micropterus salmoides. Next base: position 3,049 of record NW_024042999.1, on the reverse strand, counting down.
CAATAAAATGTGGAACGAGATCACAGGTACTTCTCAAATTGATCTGAAAGATCCACATTCCCATTAAAACACCCACATACAAACACTAAGAGCTGAAATCAACGTAAGCATCGCAAGGAGGGGTGACAGTCATTAACGGTAACAATTAAACAACAACATTTTAATTAGGGTTATTGGTTGTAGTTGAGGCAGTACATTTTACATCCAATAAAAGTTAGGATGTTAACAAATAAATCAGACAATGTAAAAGAAATTTATTGATATTCCCAAAGTTATGGTCTTGACTGGTCTTGAAATAAAATACGGAGTACTCAATGTCCGAGACCGAGACAAGACTGAGTACAAATGCGGTCAAGTCCGAGACGAGACCAAGACCAGTCTCGAGTACTACAACACTACTGTGTTCGTGTACTCTTTGCACCCGTTTAGATCCAGGCTTTCTAAGGTTTATGTAACGCTGCCTACAGAGAAAAACAGGCAGGCGAGAACAGGAACAGGTAAGTGTAATGTATTGCCCCCCTGGGTAATGCAGTTTATTTCAGATCATTATGAATCATTCAGGGAACCTGATATAGAGAGGGCAGAAAAGAATACCGGCAGAGAATTGCCGGTGCGCAAGAAAAAGTCATGGTACGCCAAAGAGTAAAATGTTGAAGTCCTGGTACTGCGTACCAGTGAGTACTTGAGTACAATGTGTCTTCCAGCACTGCATTTAAGTGGTATCTCTGTGAAAAATTTGTCCTGGTATAACTGCTATTTTGGCTCTTTTATCCACCACCTCCTCAGGAAAGTCTGCTTCATGGGCTCCTAAATGTTGGACTCTCTTCATCAGCCACTGGTTTAGTCTTATTCTCCACTGTTTGAAATTGGACAGGCATACACACTGCTTGCACGAACGTGTTTCAGCAGCTACGAATGTTTTACATCAGGGGAGGGTGGGACTCAACTACATGGGTATTAAACGGCAACAATGAAATATTTACTCATTTAGCTGTCGCTTTTTATCCTAAGTGACTTACAATATGCTATATATGTAAGAGGTCACACTCTGGAGCAACTAGGGATTAAGTGTCTCACTCAGGGACACATTAGTGATGTCACAGTGGGAATTGAACCCAGGTCTTTCACACAAAAGGCACATGTCTTATCTACTGTGCCAGACCACCCCATAAAAGTGTCTGAAATCCACTGCAGACTGATGTGTGGATTTTCAGAAACACATCTGATTGAATTTTAGTGATTGAGTTTTAAATTATTAAACTACTATTGACATAGTAGATGAAGACTTGGAATTTGCCAGAGTATGGACCCTAAATCACTCTGGATTATGTAATCCGGTAACAAATGAGCAATGTAGGGGATCGTAATCCTAATAAGTATATTGTAATCACAGCAATTACAGCCCCTGATTGGGTAGAACCTAAAACACCACCATTGCATTGTTGAAAATAAAACATCTCACCAAAGGTTATCCATTTTGCACAAATTACCATCATCTTACAAAGCCCTTCATAGTCAGACATTTATAACACAACAATGTCAGTAGTAACTGTAAGAAATTAGTATAATCCGACACGTTAAAATGTGTGTGTGTGTGTGTGTAAAAATGTCTTGAAGTCCTGATGAATGACCCAATATTTGATTTACATTATTAGATTTTCTGATTTACTGTACAGGCCTTTCGTAGAAGGGAGTATCGAACCTTAGATTAGTTTGTTCTTTTATGAATCCCTGGATGAAATTTCTAAGCACCCCAAACAAGTTTCCAAATGAGCAGAGGTGACAAACTGCAGTGCATTGTGCCTTACAATACAAGTTTGTCACAGTATTTTGCATTGCGGTAAAAAAAAAGGTTTACACAATTTCATGTTCTTGCAGTTGTGCTGCTCCATATTTAACGATTCTCTTAGTTTCTCAGACATTGTTTGTGTTAAATCCTGTGCTAAGAGCTATTTGACCAGAGAGAGAGCAGCTGAGTTTATGAAAGTTTAGTCTGCTGAGAAGTGGAACTAAGACTGTTTTCAATGTGGGGATTCTGATTTGGCTTAGCCCCTGAGCATTAAACTTGCCAAAGCATACAGTGAAAGGCACAAAACCCCAAATCGAGGTACAAAATGGGAAAATGTGGGTTTTAATCATACGGCATGGCAACTTCATGACTTTATGTTTCAAGAGCTTTAATTAATGCTACATTCAGAGTCAGATGAAAATAGTCATAGGTTATTTTTTTTAAAGCTGGTATTTAGTGCTATGAAGGTATGAATCACTGCAAAAAAGGCAACATTTGAGAAAAAAGTGTCAGTGCTGTATTTATCTTGCCAAACCTTGACTCAGTGTGCCCTGCAGTGGCTGAAATGAGCAGATGGGTGTTAAGTTGTTGATTCAGACATGTTCAAGGACAGTTTTACATCAGACACTTAAAGATACATCATCTAGTAAATAAAAAATATGAGAATTACTTTGCTTTCTTTGTTTTACTGTATTGAAAGACCATGGCAAGTTCTCACTCTAAAATAATGCCCTTCCAACCCAGACACTTGCAGACAGACCATATACAGTAACTGACACTTGGTTTTTGTCATGCCGTTCAATAGCGAAAGTCATCTTGTATTTTAAGGATTACACATACATACATATGTACACATGTACATATCGGGACAGAATGTGCAAATGCAACTTGAAACCACAAGGGCTGAGACAAGTTTGTCTTCTGGTTGACGTTTCTGTTTTAAGAGGCATTACACCACATTTATCAAAGTCAAAAGTCAAAAAAGTCTGACTTAATATTTCTGGAACACAGCACATCTGCTGAGTGAGGAACAAAAACGCCAGTGTTTTACATCTCTGGGAACTGGCGCTCTTTGATGTTTCAGAGCATGGTTTGCAAAACATTAGTATTCACTGGTGATGCATGACAGCCAAATGCTATTTTTCTTTACCGTATGAATTGAACAGTGTGAGTTGTCAGTTTGTATTTGACAGCCATTTGTCGTCCTTAGACTTCTGGTAGGCAACATCCTTTCAGTGTGCAGACACGCAAACCCTCCAC
>NW_024042998.1:0-5313 GCF_014851395.1 Micropterus salmoides | reverse complement strand
ATCAACAACTCTACTCACCTTCCCTTCATCAAATACAGACTTATTTCTTACACACACACACACACACACACACACACACACACACACACACACACACACACACTTTACCAATCAAATTACCAAGAGACACATACAACTGTATGTGTTTATACACTGTAGAATATTCCCTAGCCCTTCACCCTAAACTTAATCCAAATCTGACTTATTTTCCCTTAAACAACTGAGAAGAAGTGAAGACCGAACAAAATGTCTTCACTTTCAAAATGGCCTTACAAACTTCCTAAAAAATATCCTTACTTTTAACAAATGTTGTTACCATTTAAAAAAAAATGGAAAATCCTCTCTTTATCTGTTGCACACACTCCAACAGCAAAGACAAACAACCCACAAAGTTACATGTGCACATACACACCAAGGTGACGAAGAACCACCCACACACATCCTGACGCCAAAGACAAACATGATATCATCTCCTCCTCCTCTGTCTCACCCTGTTAAACCCAAGAAAAAGTATAAAGATAAATGATGAGTGAATCATACATGAGTGCTTGCATGTCATCAGTGATGCAGTGAATTGAAAAAACAGATGATCCTTCGACAAACGTACTGAACTTTCCAGACTTGTACTATGAACATAGACTGCAAAAAAGAAGTGGACATAGCCTTCAGGTCTTAAAAGTGAGGAAGGAGGAGGATATAATAAACCTGTTTTCATTCTAATGGCCATTACAGGATGACTCTACTGGTAGCAAAAGAAGTCAGATTGTATAGAAGTATATAAAAAATGATTTTGAATTTATGGTCTCAATTGCTGGTTTCAAGTCTTCACCAATACAGAATAATGTTCATTTACTAAATCATGGTCCCATTTAGAATAAAATAGTGTATGCTTTAAGGTGTGGCCATTGACACCCTTATTGAATATTTTGTGAATAAATAATTCTTAATTGAATTCACATTAACTAAGCTAATTTATCATTGAGGTGAAAAGTTGCCATATGCACATTTAAAAAGATTTGAGACTACTTCAGGCATGCCTGCATGTATGTAGACTCAGCTGGGATTAAATTAAATGAGAAAAGTTGATCTACAGGAGAAACATATCTGACAGCAATACAGAATGCCTGACAGCGTTACTGCATTATATTACACTATATTCTTCTTATTTTGAATTGTCACCTCAGACATTTCCTCAATAAATTGGTGCAAAGAAATTCACCAGAATGCAGAAAATTAAGTGTTTAAAGCCCAAATTTTTCAGGCAGAGGACCCCCAGATCCCCCAATTTAATATTATCAGTAGTAATTATAAAATTGATAATACATGTAGGCTACATATAATTTGCTGTTGCTTTATAGATGTACTTTGGGTAGGCGGCAATGGGGGGTGGGGGGTTTAAACATGAAAGATTTCTGTGCTGGGCTAAGCCCCCAATGTTTGAAGAGCCTGGAAACACCCTTTGGTGTGGCTACCTTTTTGATTGACAAGTCACTCCCATGGCAACCTGACAATCAGGACAGAGGCATAGCAATGCGTATCCATGGTACTCACCATCCATCCATCCATCATCAACCTCTTATCCTGCGTACAGGGTTGCGGGGGGCTGGAGCCAATCCCAGCTTACATCGGGCGAAAGGCAGATCTCCAGTCCATCGCAGGGCCACACAACCACTCACATTCACACCTAAGGACAATTTTGCAGACACCAATTCACCTAGCCTGCATGTCTTTGGACGGTGGGAGGATTGTGTCTGTTTTCGTTATTTTTTTTCAGTTTTCAGTGTGCATAGTGTCCTCGGGTTCTCAGTCAGATCCATCTCTCACTTGGTTGCTAAGGTTTACTGAGGTTTAGACACAAAAATGACTTGGTAAGGTTTAGACAGCGATCATGGTTTTGGTTAAAATTTCTACTTTGTCATGGTTAGGGGACCTTGATTATCATGGTTACAACAATAAACACTTCGACTATACTCAATAGTACGTATTGATTTGGCACTAATGTGTAGTGATTCGGGAAAAATTTCCAGTATGCATCAGACCAGTCTACCTCGTGTGCCCATAATGCAAAGCGCTAGAACTGTAATAACAACCGGTCTGTTGTGTAGACAACAACAGAACTTGTTTTACAATTTTCATTAGCTATTTCATCGCCAAATCCACTTCTAACAAGTTTTGGGGCGAGAAATCGACTGTGTAGATTTTAAATATTGGCAGTTTTGGAAAAATGCTGGCGAATTGAGAAGCTCTGCAAGTGCGGAGGAGGAAGCTAATGAGCCAACCATTAGCTAAAGGGCCAATCAGCTCACCTGATCCACCCACACCCTGGTCACCCTGGTCCCATAGACCGCTGCAGCTAACGCAGTAGACGAGGTCCAACAACAACATGAGAGTAAAGACCCGCAGCTGTGAGACAGTTAAAATTTTTGTACCGCTGTTATTCTGTCTTACATTCTGAGTAATGTTGTAATGTTTTAACTTAAATCAAGAGACATCTGGCTCGTGATGGACAGGCTTGTGTAACTTAGAAGCATTGTGTTAAAAACAGAAGTAGTTTGAAAGGTGACTCTTGTTGCTTTATTATTATCATTATTCTAAATAAACATTGGATTGTTCGTGTAATGTTACAGTTGTGGTTACAGTACTTGGTTTTTATTTCTTTTTATTTTATATATTTCTTATGTTTGCACCAATATACCAAAGCAATGTACCAAAGATCTGCTACAGATCGGCTGCAGCCTTGATCTCCTTACCTTTTTTTTTTTTTAAAGAATTTTTAAATGGTACATTTATATTTATATTGTTTTCCGACTTTGAAATCCAGAAACCGGGTTAGCATGGCCTAGCATAATGCAAATAAATCAATTTAACAGTTTCATACAGCATACTACAGCACATAGACAGTCTACAGTACAAACTATATTAGTGGACCAAATCCATGACAACCCAGAGTTGAGACCAAGAGGTAGAGTCGCAGTCTAACACACTTCTCTGCCCTTCTATTTCTGCAATTACCCACCCAAAGCCTTACGCAGACTCGCAGTCTAAGACACTTCTCTGCCCCTCCATTCCTGGAGTTACTTAGTGAAAACCCTATAGTGACGGTGTCTGTCCCCCGACCATCGAAATTATTTAAATCAAAAGTAAACAGAAGAGGAGCTGTGCATAAAAACCTCATAAAAATTAAAACCACAAGAGCAACAGTGCAAACGAATAGGAAAATAATAATATAAATGTATAATATAATAATAATTCAATGTGGACTCTTAAACATCAGATCTCTCTTCTGTACTAGTAAATGAACTAATATCAGATTACGTTATTGATTTTTTTGTCATAGTGAAACCTGGCTAGGCAATATGTTAGCCTAAATGAATCCACCCCTCCCAGTCATATTAATACTCACATTCCTTGAGGCACAGGCCGGGGAGGTGGAGTTGCAGCAATTTTCATCTCTAGCTTACTAATCAGCTCTAAACCTAAACTAAATTATAACTCATTTAAAACCTTGTTCTTAGTCTTTCACACCTAAGTTAGAAATCACTGCAACCATTTCTTGTTGTTATAGTGTACCGAGCACCTGGTCCGTACTCTGAATTCTTATCTTTATACAAGATATATGTATCTGATAGTGCTGTAGCTAAATTTAAGGATGCGATTCCATCAGCCATCAAGTCACAAAGTAACGGAGGACTCCTATGCTAATTTCAGTCCCTCCCAAATCAATAATTTTGTTGATAGTGCTGCAGGCTCGCTGTGAATGACACTCGACTCTGTTGCCCCTCTAAAAAAGAAAACTTAACTTAAAGAGGAATTGTTGTTCCACCAAACAGGAAAATTCTCTTTTAATTTGGCAAGATAGTCTTAAATGTTATAGGAAGGCCCTCCGTAATGCCAGAGCCAGCGTACTACTTGTCATTAATAGAGGAAAATAAGAACAACCCCAAGTTTCTTTTCAGCACTGGAGCCAGGCTGACAGAGAGTCACAGCTCTATTGAGCCAAGTATTCCCATGGCTCTCAGTAGTTACAACTTCATGAGCTTCTTTAATGATAAAATTCTAACTATTAGAAACAAAATTCACCAAGACCTGCCCTCAACTGGCACTGACTTATTCCAAACTCAGGAACCTTAGAAACAGCTGTAAAACCAGATGTATGTTTAGACTGCTTTGCTTCCCTCAGTCTTTACCAACTAACTTCAATAATTTCTTCATCTAAACCATTAACCCGCCTCTTAGACCCCATCCTGACTAGGCTGCTTAAAGAAGTTTAACCTTTAGTCAGCACTTCTCTACTAAATATGATCAATCTATCTTTATCAACAGAATATGGACCACAGTACTTTAAAGTAGCTGTAATTAAACCTATTCTGAAAAAGCCCAACCTTGATCCAGATGTTTTAGCAAACTCTAGACCTATATCTAACCTTCCATTTCTCTCTAAGATCCTTGAGAAAGCAGTCGCCAAACAACTGTGTGACTTTCTACAGAGCAATAGTTTATTTGAGGATTTTCAGTCAGGATTTAGAGTTCATCATAGCACAGAGACAGCACTGGTGAAAATTACTAATGACCTCCTAATTGCATCAGACAAAGGACTTGTCTCTGTACTGGTTTTATTAGATCTTAGTGCTGCATTTGATACCACTGACCATCAGATCCTATTACAGAGACTGGAACATTTCATTGGAATTAAAGGAACCGCTCTAAGCTGGTTTAAGTCCTATTCATCAGATCGATTTCAGTTTGTACATGTTCCTCCATGCACGCCAAAGTTAGTCACGGAGTTCCACAAGGATCTGTTCTCGGACCAATCCTCTTCACTTTATGTATGCTTCCTTTAGGCAAATTATTAGGAAAAACTCCTTAAACTTTCATTGTTATGCAGATGATACTCAGTATCTATCGATCAAACCAGATGAAACTCATCAGTTAGCTAAACTTCAAATGTGCCTTCAGGATGTTAAAACCTGGATGACCTGTAATTTTCTAATGTTAAACTCAGATAAAATTGAAGTTATTGTTCTAGGGCCCAAGCACCTCTGTGAAGCATTATCTAAAGATAGTTTCCCTGGATGGCATCGCCCTGGCCTCCAGCACCACTGTGAGGAATCTTGGAGTTATCTTTGATCAGGACATGTCATTTAAGACTCATTAAGCAAATTTCAAGGACCACCCTTTTTTCACTTACGTTATATTGCAAAATCAGGAACATCCTGTCTAAAAATGATGCAGAAAAACTAGTCCATGCATTTGTTACTTCTAGGCTGGATTACTGCAATTCCTTATTATCAGGCTGCTTGAAAAAGTCCATTA